>NC_143024.1:46972500-47224382 GCF_057628025.1 Oncorhynchus mykiss
ATGGGTTAACATGTTTAAATGTTTTACTCACGTTAGCCACGGAGAAGGAGAGCCTACAGGCTTTGGTAGCGGGCCGTGTCAGTGGCACTGTATTGTCCTGAAAGCGAGCAAGAAGTTGTTTCATTTGTCTGGGAGGAAGACATCAATGTCCGTGACGGGTCTGGTTTTCTTTTTTTAATCTGTGACTGACTGTAGATCCTGCCACATGTTTGAGCCGTTGAATTGCGACTCTACTTTGTCTCTATACTGACGCTTTGCTTGTTTGATTGCCTTGCGGGGGTATAGCTGCACTGTTTGTATTCGGTCATGTTTCCAGTTGCCTTGCCATGATTAAAAGTGGTGGTTTGTGCTTTCAGTTTTGCTCGAATACTGCCATCAATCCACGGTTTCTGGTTAGGAAATGTTTTAATAGTCAGTGGGTACAACATCTCCGATGCACTTGCTAATAAACTCGCTAACCGAGTCAGCGTATACATCAATGTTGTTGTCTGAAGCTATCCAGAACATATCCCAGTCCACATGATCGAAGTAATCCTGAAGCGTGGAATCCGATTGGTCAGACCAGCGTTGGACAAACCTGAGCACTGGCGTTTCCTGTTTAAGTTTCTGTGCGGATCTGAAGATGGCGCCGACAGAGATGGTCGCCTCGCTTCAGGGCCTTAGGAAACTATGCAGTTATTTGTTTTTCTATGTATTATTTTATGTATTATTTCTTCCATTGTTAACCGAGGAAATCTCAAGTATTATTACATTAAGCCGGGAAGAACTATTGGATATAAAAGCGATGACAACTTACCAACATTACGACCAGGAATACGTCTTTCCTGAAGCGGATCCTTTGTTCGGACCTCCACCCTGGACATGGGATCTTATCCCAGAGACCGACCCAAAACCACGCGGTCGCCACAGGAGAGGCAGATGGAGCGGCCTACGGGTCAGACTCAGAAGGCGAGCACACCATCCACTGCTCCCGAGCAAATTACTCCCCAATGTCCAATCTCTAGATAACAAGGTGGATGAAATTAGGGAACGAGTTGCCTTCCAGAGAGACATCAGAGATTTGAACATTCTCTGTTTCACAGAAACATGGCTCATGTTGTCAGAGTCGGTCCAGCCACTTAGTTTCTTCGTGCATCGCGCCGACAGAAACAAACATCTCTCTGGTAAGAAGAAGGGCGGGGGTGTATGCCTTATGATTAACGACTCATGGTGTAATCATAACGACATACAGGAACTTAAGTCCTTTTGTTCACCTGACCTAGAATTCCTTACAATCAAATTCCGATCGCATTATCTTTCAAGATAGATCTTTCAAGGGTCTGAATATTTATGTACATTGTAACACTTAATTATTTTTTATTTATACATTTGCAAACATTGCTAAAACCCTGTTTTTGCTTTTTTATTATGGGGTATTGTGTGCCGATTAATGAGGGGAAAAAAACAATTGAATCCATTTTAGAATAAGGCTGTAATGTAACAAAATGTGGAAAAAGTCAAGGGGTCTGAATACTATCCGAATGCACTGTATCTACAATACAAAATGTATGTGTACGTGTGTGTGGAGTGCGATTCCACGTGTGCCATGTCAACCTTCGCACCTAGCATGGATCAATCAGTTGAACATCAATTGTCTGAAGGAGATAACAGGAGTTTGTAAATATACAATATGCAAAAGTATGTGGACACCCTTTCAAATTTGTCTGTTTAGCTATTTCAGCCACATCCCGTTGGTGACAGGTATATAATATTGAGCACACAGCCATAGACGAACATTGGCAGTGGAATGGCCTTACTGAAGAACTCAGTGACTTTCAACGTGGCACCGTCATTGGATGCCAACTTTCCAACGAGTCAGTTCATCAAATGTCTGCCCTGCTAGAACTTCCCCCGTCAACTGTAAGTGCTGTTATTGTAAAGTGGAAATGTCTGGGAGCAACAATGGCTCAACCGCGAAGTGGTAGGCCACAGAAGCTCACCGAATTGCACCGCCGAGAGCTGAAGCGTGTAGCGCGTAAAAATCATCTGTCCTTGGTTGCAACACTCACTACTGAGTTCAAAACTACCTCTGGAAGCAACATCAGCACAATAACTGTTCGTCAGGAGCTTCATGAAATGGGTTTCCATGGCCGAGCAGCCGCACACAAGCCAAAGATCACCATGTGCAATGCCAAGCATAGGCTGGAGTAGTGTAAAGCATGCTGCTATTGGGCTCTGGAGCAGTGGGAATGCGTACTCTGGAGTGATGAATCACACTTCAACATTTGTTTTTGTATTTATTATGGATCCCCATTAGCTGGTCGTGGGGTCTGGCAAAATTAAGGCAGTTATACAATATAAAAAATATTACAATACATTCATAACACATTTTCTTGCATTCCGACGGACGAATCAGGGCTTGGCAGATGCCAGGAGACCGCTACCTGCCCGAATGCATATTACCACCTGTAAAGTTTGGTGGAGGAGGAATAATGGTCTGTGGCTGTTTTTCATGGTTCTGTCTAGGCCCCTTAGTTCCAGTGAAGGGAAATTGTAACGCTACAGCATACTGTACAATGACATTCTAGATGATTCTGTGCTTCCGTGCTTCCAACTTTGTGGCAACAGTTTGGGGAAGGCCCTTTCCTGTTTCAGCATGACAATGCCCCCGCGCACACAGTGAGGTCCATACAGAAATGTCTACAGTTTGTCAAGATTGGTGTGGAAGAACTTTACTGTCCTGCATAGAGCCCTGACCTCAACCCCCCATCAAACACCTTTGGGAAAAATTGGAATGCCGACTGCCAGCCAGGCCTAATCACCCAACATCAGTATCCAACCTCACTGATGCTCATGGCTGAATGGAAGTCCCCGCAGAAATGTTCCAAAATCTAGTGGAAAGTTTTCCCAGAAGAGTGGAGGCTGTGCTACAACTACCATCCTCTCAAAGGGAGTGGCACCCTTTCATCGCACACAACAAAGCACAAAGAGCAGAGGGGAAACAACGGTTGTTATGTGTAAGGATAGATGCAGTGCTTCATGGGACCATATAGCATCTCCCAGCTGAGAGAGACAGACTGAGCTTATTACTGAAGAAGGAAATCCATCCCTGGTGTTCTATTCACTTTTAATGATGCATGTTTCCCTGTGTAAAAAGGCAGGAATAAGAACACCTCAGAGGAAACCTCAATGCATCTCTCTCTCTCTCTCTCTCTCTCTCTCTCTCTCTCTCTCTCTCTCTCTCTCTCTCTCTCTCTCTCTCTCTCTCTCTCTCTCTCTCTCTCTCTCTCTCTCTCTCTCTCTCTCTCTCTCTCTCTCTCTGTGGGTGTATGAGTGTGTCTTCATGTAAAGGAGAGTACTGAGAGTTCTTTAATTATAGATGTACTGCTTAATCACTCCTTGGCGGCTGTATGTCAGACAGGGACCTGTTGGTACTAGGCCAGAGAGAGAGTCCAAAAGTCCTTGTGTATCATCCTCCCCCTCAGAAGAGCAGAACAGTCACATGTACTGAGCATCTCTCATTGCTACACTGACAACTAGCTTATAGCGCCTATAACGAACTCCACATTATGTACGTGCACCCCTACTAAGACAGCTACAGAGCCTGCCATCTAGTCTACAGTCTTCCAGAGTGAACTACCACAGAACACACAATGAACTGTACACAACCCGCAAGCTAATTCTTACTTTATCTCCATTGAGCTTACCCCAATAAACCCCCGCAAAACCTACTCCCAACCGACCAACACCTTACTTACTGACATCAAACACCTCAGACTCTTCGTAGCACGCTAGAGATTTTATATTATGTGTGAATAAAATAGGCACACACTTATTTAACGCCTCACTTTAATTCAGCTAGTTGCTATTTCCCAAACCCTATTTTTTTATACCATAATTGTTGATTCCTCTGTAATATTTTGCCTTTCCCCCCCTTCACTAATTGACTAGGGATATTATAGACACGCCGTGCAGAAGGTGGCATCTCCTGGGAGAAACGCAGCTTCGGCCAAATCCCTTTAAATGAGAAGCTCCTACTATTTGTCCTGCATTTCCCTGACTTTTAATTGCACTCGGTATCCAAGACAACCAGAACATAGGGAAATTCGGGAGGGACATTTCTGTCGGAACGGGACTCACAAGAGTCAATAGAGCTGCAGACCTTTTATGAGGGAATAGGGAAAGAGGCTGCATGTTGATTAGATAGGATGTGTGCATTGACACAGCTCAGCTGCTTTTAAAGGGGACTGATGAAGGATGTGTCTGCGTGCGTGCGTGTATGTCTGCGTGTGTGTCTGAGTGTGAGTGTGTGGTTTAAGAGTATGTGTTTGGTAAAAAGTGTGTGTAAGAGCATGTGTATAAGTATGTGTGTGTGCTTATGTATATTATCTTGTTAATTACAAGGTCAGTCTAATTGCAATATAATATAACTGTCTGTACTCCTGTGCTCTGTCTCCTCAGCTCCTATGTTTGACTATGGAGACATGCCGTCCCCTCTCAGTGAAACAGAGCGCACGATCACTGTGTTGCTTCGCCCCGCCCTGGGCAGGGGAGCACCCGTCAGGTGAGAACACAACACACACACACAGATTTGATTTGATTTGATACATAAGATTTATAGACATTCGATGTCACATTTACAGCACATACATATTATTTGCCAAAGCCCCTATATGATCAAACTTAATGAGAAACATCTTACAATAATTTATACCAACCTCTTTGTGCTCTGTGTCCACCAGTACGTACCAGGTTGTGGTAGAGGAGGAGAGTGGCAGGAAGGTGAAGAGGGAACTGGGGGTTCAGGACTGTTACCCTCTGCCCATGTCCCATGGGGAGGCCCAAGCCAGAGGGACCCCTCACTACTACACGGCCGAGCTGCCTCCCAGCAGCCTGCTTGAAGCCAGCCCCTTCACAGTGGGGGACAACCACACCTACAACGGTTACTGGAACACCCCGCTGGACCCCCGCAAGAGCTACCTCGTCTACTTCCAGGCCATGAGCAACTTCAGAGGGGTGAGTACAGGGCTTGAAGAAGGCTGTGGCTGATTTCTAGATCAACCACTAGCCCCTAGGTGATCTGAGAATATGGGTAGGTAAACAAATGGTCGTTATCAATTAAATGTCACAATACAGTTTAGAGTGTTTGATTTGGCTGCTGGGATACCCCCTGTTTGTTTAAAAGCATTGACAACTACCTGACGTTTTCAAGGGATTTTTAAATAAATGTTATAACTATTTGGTTTTAATATCATCACCTCTTGAAGAGCATAGTCAGAGCTATACATTTTACATTTAGATTTTACATTTAGCTCTATGATCAGAATAATACGACAAGTAACTCATGCTTTTCATGATCAGTAAACATCATGTACTAAATTCAGATACGTGAGGGTAACCTATCCATTTGGCATATAGCAAGCTAGCTACGCAAACAACGTGTCATTTAGCTTCATCAGAGATTAGGCTTTTGGAAAGAGTTTGGGATGGGCAAATCACTTGTCAGAAAATGTAAGAGACACGACGTGGCTAATCTCAGTGCGACGGCTCCCGGTGAGAGCAGTAGTCCAATGGAGTTGTTATGTTAAAACACTTCAACACGTATTATTAGAATGTGGCAGAACAAAAGAAATCTGGGAACAAATGCAGGATTTTGGAAACACTATTGAAATCGAACCAAATGCCATACTATATGGGAAAATCACTGGAACACTTAAAGATACCTATAAAAACATTGTTCGCCTCATCATATGTATAGAGAATGCACAAATGGAAAACCCGGTGCCAAATGACAATTGCAAATGTCTTGATTCCCAGCTGAACAGTTTTTAAACAAATTAGAAAGGAGAAGAACCAATGAAACGAGGAGGGGGTAAACAATGGTAAGTTATTGACTTTGATTTTATTTTTTATATATGTACAGTATATATAATGTAATGTGATGTAATTTACAATGTATGCTAAAAATCCAGTTTAAAAATAAAGATAATAATAATAAAGCTGAATAATATTATTTAAAAGCAACAAAGTTACAAAACAGGAAGTGATCCAATTTAACGTGGTCAATCAATCAATGTAGCCTATCATGTCTCTCAGCAGCAATCATGATTAAACACTCTTAAAAACAATGTTGAAAAGGGGATCATGTTAGCTAACTTTGCTAGGTAGGCCTACGTTGGTTGGAGAAAAAAGTACACTATGTCTACTTACCACTATGTTTAGCCAACTGTGTAAAGTTTCTACAGGTATCTTGCAAACTAAACATTATAATATCAGCTAACAGTACATCGGCAAATGCACCCCTCTGCAGATTGACAGGCAGATCCCACAAAAGATGGGAAATTAACCTAAACCACTCACTACTTATTTTGTAAATCACTCAAATATCCAATTAATGGTGGCCATTATTGAGAGATGTTATGAGGCTACCATCACATATCTGAAAAAACATGAACAAATGATGTTTACTGATCATTACTGATAGTTTTGCAGGGAATAATCTGAAATGTGGAGTTCTGACTATGCTCGTCAAAAGGTGATGTTACAACTAAATAGTTAGCATTTATTTAAAATTCCCTTGAAAATGGCATGCAGTTGTCAATGGTTTTAGAGGAGTTGGGGCCTCCCGGCCCCCCAGCAGGCAAATCGAACTGTCTGCACATTATTGAGACAACCTATATGATAATTGCTTCAGTTGCTAATTGGCTGGGAGGAAATGTTACCCAATTGCTTATCAATCCTTTTAGATCCACAGGAATGCCCAGGGATTAGGGGGCAATTTGTAATTCAATATGTAACGCTGAATTGGTGTTGGTTTATGAAAATGTAGTATTTTTTAAAATTCCATTGTCCTCCAGTCCAGTACAGTGCCTTCGGAATGTATTCACACCCCTTGACTTTTTCCACATTTTATTACGCTACAGCTTTAATCTAAGATTGATTAAATAAAGCAAAATCCTCAGCTATCTACACACAATACCCCATAATGACAAAGTGTAAACAAGTTTTTAGACATTTTTGGACATTTATTAAAAATACAAATACCTTATTTTACATAGGAATTTAGACCCTTCGCTGTGAGACTCAAAATTGAGCTCAGGTACATCCTGTTTCCATTGATCATCCTTGAGATGTTTCTACAACTTGATTGGAGTTCATCTGTGGTAAATTCAATTCATTGGACATGATTTGGAAAGGCATACACCTGTCTATATAAGGTCCCACAGTTGACAGTGCATGTCAGAGCAAAAACCAGGCCATGAGGTCGAATGAATTGTCCATAGAGCTCCGAGACAGGATTCTGTCAAGGCACAGATCTGGGAAAGGGTACCAAAACATTTCTGCAGCCTTGAAGGTCCCCAAGACCACAGTGGTCTCCATCATTTTTAACCTGTTAGATCTCTAGGGGCGCTATTTCATTTTTGGATAAAAAACGTTCCCGTTTTAAGCGCGATATTTTGTCACGAAAAGATGCTCGACTATGCATATTCTGTTTCAGAATCTGCAAAGATTTTGTCTGTAAGTGCCCCAGAACTCATTCTACAGGCGAAACCAAGATGATGCATCAACCAGGAATTAGCAGAATTTCTGAAGCTCTGTTTTCCATTGTCTCCTTATATGGCTGTGATTGCGCAAGGAATGAGCCTACACTTTCTGTCGTTCGCCCAAGGTCTTAGCAGCATTGTGACGTATTTGTAGGCATATCATTGGAAGATTGACCATAAGAGACTACATTTTCCAAGTGTCCGCCTGGTGTCCTGCGTGGAATTCGGTGCGCAATTGCCAGCTGCTCGTACTTTTCCATTTGATATAGGGGAGAAACCATGTGTCCAAGAACGATGTATCAATGAAGAGATATGTGAAAAACACCTTGATGATTGATTCTAAACAACGTTTGCCATGTTTTCAGTCGATATTATGGAGTTAATTTGGAAAAAAGTTCGCGTTTTGAGGACTGAATTTTCTGATTTTTTTTGGTAGCCAAATGTGATGTATAAAACGGAGCTATTTCTAATACACAAAGAATCTTTTTGGAAAAACTGAGCATCTGCTATCTAACTGAGAGTATCCTCATTGAAAACATCAGAAGTTCTTAAGGTAAATGATTTTATTTGAAGGCTTTTATGTTTTTGTTGAAATGTTGCGTGCTGGATGCTAACGCTAATGCTAACGCTAAATGCTAAATGCTAACGCTAAATGCTAACGCTAAATGCTAACGCTAAATGCTAACGCTAAATGCTAACGCTAAATGCTAACGCTAAATGCTAACGCTAGCTAGCTACTTTTACACAAATGATTGTTTTCCTATGGTTGAGAAGCATATTTTGAAAATCTGAGATGACAGTGTTGTTTACAGAAGGCTAAGCTTGAGAGATGGCATATTTATTTCATTTCATTTGCGATTTTCATGAATAGTTAACGTTGTGTTATGCTAATGAGCTTGCTGATAGATTTACATAATCCTGGATACAGGGGTTTTTTCATAGCTAAACGTGACGCAGAAAACGGAGCGATTTGTCCTAAACAAATAATCTTTCAGGAAAAACTGAACATTTGCTATCTGAGAGTCTCCTCATTGAAAACATCTGAAGTTCTTCAAAGGTAAATGATTTTATTTGAATGCTTTTCTGTTTTTTTGTGTAAATGTTGCCAGCTGAATGCTAATGCTAAATGCTACGTTAGCCATCAATACTGTTACACAAATGCTTGTTTTGCAATGGTTGAGAAGCATATTTTGAAAATCTGAGATGACAGTGTTGTTAACAAAAGGCTAAGCTTGAGAGCTAGCATATTTATTTCATTTCATTTGCGATTTTCATGAATAGTTAACGTTGCGTTATGGTAATGAGCTTGAGTCTGTATTCACGATCCCGGATCCGGGAGTTCCTCTGCAGCACTCCACCAATCAGGCCTTTATGGGTAGAGTGGCCAGAATGAAGGCACTCCTCAGTAAAAGGCACATGACAGCCCGCTTGGAGTTTGCCAAAAGGCACCTAAAGGACTCTCAGACCATAAGAAACAAGATTCTCTGGTCTGATTGAACTCTTTGGCCAGAATGCCTAGCGTCACGTCTGGAGGAAACCTGGCACCATCCCTACGGTGAAGCATGGTAGTGGCAGCATCATGCTGTGGGGATGTTTTTCAGAGTCTGGGACTGGGAGGCTAGTCAGGATCGAGGCAAAGATGGACAGAGCAAAGGAAAGAGAGATGCTTGATGAAATCCTGCTCCAGAGCGCTCAGGACCTCAGAATTGGGTGAAGGTTCACCTTCCAACAGGAAAGCGACCCTAAGCACACAGCCAAGACAACGCAGGAGTGGCTTCGGGACTTGAATCTGATCGAAAATCTCTGGAGAGACCTGAAAATACCTGTGCAGCAACGCTCCCCATCCAACCTGACAGCGCTTGAGAGGATCTGCAGAGGAGAATGAGAGAAGCTCCCCAAATACAGGTGTCAAATCAAATCTTAAGCTTGTAGCGTCATACCCAAGAAGACTCGAGGCTGTTCGCTCCCAAAGTTCCTTTAACAAAGTACTGAGTAAAGTGTCTAAATACTTACTATGTGTAAATGTGATTTTTTTTGCTTTATAAACTTGCAAAAAATTATAAAAACATGTTTTTGCTTTGTCATTATGGGGTATTGTGTGTAGATTGATGAGGGAAAAAAACATTTAATACATGTGGAAAAATCAAGGGGTACTTTCCCGAAGGCACTGTATATCTCCCATAATGTATGCCAGGCTTGAAAGAGCGGGGGAAATGACCTCCTTTAGGCTTGTACCCCATGTGAAAATATTTGTGGTGTGAAATGTGCTTGTTGGAAGGGAATGCCTGGATTGGCATGGTCCTTAGCTGGAATCCATGTTTCTGAACGTGTCCAGCGCTTTGATTCGATGCACAGCATTCAAAGGGTGTCAAGGACAGGGAATTTCTTGTGCGCATTACTTCCTGCTAGTAAATCTGTGATTAGCTGGTACTCTTCTCATTATCCCTCCTTCCATTCTCTATCCTTCCCTCTCACTCTTTCTCTTTTCATCCCTCTGCTACTGTTCTCATCCCTAGCCTTATCCTCCATTCCCTCCATTCTTCTCCTCTATCTACTCAATTTTCCTCTCTTTTATTCCAAATCAGTGGAGACTCATTAAACCCTGTGACTAATAGGATCCTCAGTCGAGGAAGATCCTGATCCAGCAGGGCTTTATTCCAGACCACCATCCTCTGTTCTTGTTCTCTCACTCTACTGCTCCTCTCCTACCCAAAAAAATCTGCAGCAGTCCCAATCATACACCAAGGAAGCCCCATTATCAGTCCAAACTGCCATTACAGGATCACCCACTACCTGGCAGAGACAATTACTTAGGGATAATTGGACACAGGTGCAGATGATCAGAGATAGAAATGTTCCGTTTAAATATTCAGAGAGCGCGGCAAGGCTTTTCTTTGCAAATCTCTGGTTAGCATTGTATGGTAGGTTACCTTTGTTATTGTAGAGTATTTTAGGTGGAAGTCTGACAAATGGGTGCATTCTAGTCTAGGGCCCATCAGCAGAGCAACTCACCACTCTTTTCCTCCAGTGGTGGCGGTGGTGGCTTTTTCTGGCCCAGTGGAGAAATGCTAGGGGCCGTGCAGCGTGAGCAGTTCACACAACTGGGTTAATAAGCGACAGGATTAGACAGTGAAGCGTCTGACTTTACCGGCGGATGGGATTAGGGCTTTGTTTTGGCTGGCAGCGAGCCAGACTCCAGCGCTGGGAGCGGGCTGGACAATGGAGGCAAAGTGCCCGATCACAAGGCCCAGCCCTAAGTCCCCAGGGGGCTCTGCCAGCCAAGGCCATTCTGGCAACAAGGGTATACAGTAGTTACAGGCGATCCCTATACAAGTTCCAGGGCTCTCCCCGTGGGCACAGAGAATCCACACTCCCTTCATGCCAGATCACCTTCTTGGGCTTATATACCCTTCATACAGAGGAAAAGGGGTAAAGGGTTCATGTACAGTCTTGACCACAAGTTTTGAGAATGACATAATAATTTCCACGAATTTGCTGCTTCAGTATCTTTAGATATTTTTGTCAGATGTTACTATGGAATACTGAAGTATAATTACAAGCATTTCATATGTGTCAAATGGTTTTATTGACAATTACATGAAGTTGATGCAAAGAGTACATATCTACAATGTTGACCCTTCTTTTTCAAGACCTCTGCAATCTGCCCTGGCATGCTTTCAATTAACTTCTGGGCCACATCCTGACTGATGGCAGCCCATTATTGCATAATCAATGCTTTGAGTTTGTCAGAATTTGTGGGGTTTTGTTTGTCCACCTGCGTCTTGAGGATTGACCACAAATTGGGATTGAGGTCTGGGGAATTTCAATGGGATTGAGGTCTGGGGAGTTTATTTCACGCCCTGACCTTAGTATTCTTTGTTTTCTTTATTATTTTGGTTAGGTCAGGGTGTGACGAGGGTGATATGTGTTTTTGTCCTGTCTAGGGTTTTTGTATGTTTATGGGTTTGTTCTAGTCTAGGTGTTTTTATGTCTCTGGTTGCCTAGATTGGTTCTCAATCAGAGGCAGCTGTTTATCGTTGTCTCTGATTGGGGACCATATTTAGGTAGCCATATTCCTTGGGTATTTCGTGGGTTATTATCTATGTGTAGTTGAATGTCAGCACTAGTTGTTTATAGCGTCACGTTCGTTTTGTTGTTTTTGATTAGTTTAAGTGTTCTTCGTGTTTTTCGTTAATAAAATAAGAATGTATTCTAATCACGCTGTGCCTTGGTCTCATCGTTACGACGAACGTGACAGAATAACCCACCAGAACAGGACTAAGCAGCGTGAAAAGGAGGAGCAGCGCATGATGGAGCAGACAGCATGGACGAAATACTGGACGATAAAAGGATCCTGGACGTGGGAGGAGATACTGGCAGGAGAGGATCGCCTACCATGGAGGCAGGTGGAGATAGCACGGGAGGAACGGCGACGATATGTGGGTACACGACTAGCATATGTGGGTACACGAGAGGCAGCCTTGGGGGGGTGGCACACGAGGAGATTGGCTGAGTCAGGAGACCTGAGCCAACTCCTCGTGCTTACCGTGGGGGCGTGTTACTGGTCAGGCACCGTGTTATGTGGTGGTGCGCACGGTGTCTCCATTGCGCTATTCTAGCCCGGTGTGCTCCATTCCAGCTCCTCATATTGGCCAGGCTAGAATGAGCATCCAGCCAGGAAAGGGTGCAGGCTCAGCCTCCTCTGCGTACTGTGTCTCTGGTGAGTCTGCACAGCCCAGTGCATCCTGTGCCAGTGCCCTGCATTTGCAGGACGAAAATAAACATCCAGCCAGGACGGGTTGTGTCAGCTCTACACTCCAGACCTCCGGTACGCCTCCACAGTCCAGTACGTCCTGTGCCTGCTCCCCGTACTCGCCCTGAGGTGTGTGTCACCAGCTCAGTACCTCCAATGCCAACACCACGCACCAGGCTTCCTGTGCGCCTCCAGAGCCCAGTACTCCCTGTTCCTGCTCCTCGCACTCGCCCTGAGGTGCGTGTACCCAGCCCGGTACCACCATTGCCGGCACCATGCACCAGGCCTATAGTGCGCCTCGCAGTCCAGTATGCTCTGTTCCTCCTCCCTGTACTCGCCATGAGGTGTGTGTCCCCAGCCCAGTACCACCAGTGCCGGCACCACGCACCAGGCCTACAGTGCGCCTCGCCAGTCCAGAGCGTCCGGCGACAGTACCCAGTCCAGAGCGTCCGGCGACAGGACCCAGTCCAGAGCGTCCGGAGACAGTGCCCAGTCCAGAGCGTCCGGCGACAGTAACCAGTCCAGAGAGTCCGGCAACAGTACCCAGTCCAGAGCGTCCGGCGACAGGACCCAGTCCAGAGCGTCCGTCGACAGTTCACAGACCGGAACCTCCAACGAAGGACCACAGACCGGAACCTCCAACGACGGGCCACAGTCCGGAACCTCCCACGACGGGCCACAGTCCGGAACCTCCCACGACGGGCCACAAACCGGAACCTCCCACGACAGGCCACAGACAAGGATCTCCAGCAACGGTCCCCAGCCCGGGGTCCCCAGCCCGGGGTCTCCAGCGACGGTCCCCAGCCCGTGGTCTCCAGCGACGGTCCCTAGCCCGAGGTCTACAGCGACGGTCAACAGCCCGGGGTCCCCAGCCCGGGGTCCCCAGCCCGGGGTCTCCAGCGACGGTCCCTAGCCCGGGGTCCCCAGCCCGGGGTCTCCAGCGACGGTCCCTAGCCCGGGGTCCCCAGGCCGGGGTCTCCAGCGACTGTACCCAGCCCGGGGTTGCCAGCGATGATCCGCAGTAATGAGCCTCCGGCAAGGATCCACGGGTCAGTGCTACAAGGGCAGAGGGCTCAATGTAAAGAAGGCGGGCTGCGCCCAGAGCCAGAGCCAGAGCCGCCACCAAAGTTAGATGCCCACCCACATCCTCCCATTTTTTTTTATTTTTTTTAATTATTTCACCTTTATTTAACCAGGTAGGCAAGTTGAGAACAAGTTCTCATTTACAATTGCGACCTGGCCAAGATAAAGCAAAGTAGTTCGACACATACAATAACACAGAGTTACACATGGAGTAAAACAAACATACAGTCAATGAGGTGAGATAAGGGAGATAAAGGCAAAAAAAAAAGGCCATGGTGGAAAAGTAAATACAATATAGCAAGTAAAACACTGGAATGGTAGATTTGCAGTGGAAGAATGTGCAAATTAGAAATAAAAATAACGGGGTGCGAAGGAGCAAATAAATAAATAAATACAGTAGGGAAAGAGGTAGTTGTTTGGGCTAAATTATATGTGGGCTATGTACAGGTGCAGTAATCTGTGAGCTGCTCTGACAGCTGGTGCTAGTGAGGGAGATAAGTGTTTCCAATTTCAGAGATTTTTGTAGTTCGTTCCAGTCGTTGGCAGCAGAGAACTGGAAGGAGAAGCGGCCAGAGAAAGAATTGGTTTTGGGGGTGACCAGAGAGATATACCTGCTGGAGCGCGTGCTACAGGTGGGTTATGCTATGGTGACCAGCGAGCTGAGATAAGGGGGGACTTTACCTAGCAGGGTCTTGTAGATGACATGGAGCAAGTGGGTTTGGCGACGGGTATGAAGCGAGGGCCAGCCAACAAGAGAGTACAGGTTGCAATGGTGGGTAGTATATGGGGCTTTGGTGACAAAACGGATTGCACTGTGATAGACTGCATCCAATTTGTTGAGTAGGGTATTGGAGGCTATTTTGTAAATGACATCGCCGAAGTCGAGGATCGGTAGGATGGTCAGTTTTACAAGGGTATGTTTGGCAGCATGAGTGAAGGATGCTTTGTTGCGAAATAGTAAGCCAATTCTGGATTTAACTTTGGATTGGAGATGTTTGATGTGGGTCTGGAAGGAGAGTTTACAGTCTAACCAGACACCTAGGTATTTGTAGTTGTCCACGTATTCTAAGTCAGAGCCGTCTAGAGTAGCGATGTTGGACAGGCGGGCAGGTGCAGGCAGCGATCGGTTGAAGAGCATGCATTTAGTTTTACTTGTATTTAAGAGCAATTGGAGGCCATCGAAGGAGAGTTGTATGGCATTGAAGCTTGCCTGGAGGGTTGTTAACACAGTGTCCAAAGAAGGGCCAGAAGTATACAGAATGGTGTCGTCTGCGTAGAGGTGGATCAGAGACTCACCAGCAGCAAGAGCGACATCATTGATGTATACAGAGAAGAGAGTCGGTCTAAGATTGAACCCTGTGGCACCCCCATAGAGACTGCCAGACGTCCGGACAACAGACCCTCCGATTTGACACACTGAACTCTATCAGAGAAGTAGTTGGTGAACCAGGTGAGGCAATCATTTGAGAAACCAAGGCTGTCGAGTCTGCCGATGAGGATGTGGTTATTGACAGAGTCGAAAGCCTTGGCCAGATCAATGAATACGGCTGCACAGTAATGTTTCTTATCGATGGTGGTTAACATATCGTTTAGTACCTTGAGCGTGGCTGAGGTGCACCCATGACCAGCTCGGAAACCAGATTGCATAGTGAAGAAGGTACGGTGGGATTTGAAATGGTCGGTGATCTGTTTGTTAACTTGGCTTTCGAAGATTTTAGAAAGACAGGGCAGGATGGATATAGGTCTATAACAGTTCGGGTCTAGAGTGTCACCCCCTTTTGAAGAGGCAGCTTTCTAATCTTTGGGAATCTCAGACGATGCGAAAGAGATGTTGAATAGGCTATTAATTAATAGGGGTTGCAACAATTTCGGCGGATCATTTTAGAAAGAGAGGGTCCAGATTGTCTAGCCCAGTTGATTTGTAGGGATCCAGATTTTGCAGCTCTTTCAGAACATCAGCTGTCTGGAATTGGGTGAAGGAGACATGATGGAGGCTTGGTCAAGTTGCTGCAGAGAGTGCTGAGATGTTGGCCGGTGTAGGGGTAGCCAGGTGGAAAGCATGGCCAGCCATAGAAAAATGCTTATTGTAGTGATAGATTATCGTAGATTTATCGGTGGTGACAGTGTTTCCTAGCCTCAGTGCAGTTGGGAGGAGGTGCTCTTATTCTCCACTTTAGTGTCCCAATTTTTGGGGGGAATTAGTGTTACAGGATGCAAATTTCTGTTTGAAAAACCTAGCCTTAGCTTTCCTAACTGACTGAGTATTTTGGTTCCTGACTTCCCTGAAAAGTTGCATATCGTGGGGGCTATTCGATGCTAATGCAGAATGCCACATTATGGTTTTGTGCTTGTCAAGGGCAGTCAAGTCTGGGGTGAACCAAGGGCTATTTCTGTTCTTAGTTCTACATTTTCTGAATGGGGCATGCTTATTTAATATGGAGAGGAAAGCACTTTTGACCTGTTACGCATAAGGCAGTGATCGCTGAGATCCTTGTTGAAGACAGCAGAGGTGTATTTAGAGGGCAAGTTGGTCAGGAGGATATCTAAGAGGGTGCCCATAATTACGGATTTAGGCTTGTACGTGGTAGGTTCCTTGATAATTTGTGTGAGATTGAGGGCATCTACCTTAGATTGTAGGACAGCAGGGATGTTAAGCATGCCCCAGTTTAGGGAATTCCAGCTTTGGCAGTTCTATCTTGTCGGAAAATGTTATAGTTAGGGATGGAAATTTCAGAATTTTGATGGCCTTCCTAAGCCAGGATTCAGACACGGCTAGGACATCCGGGTTGGCGGTGAATAAAACAAATTTAAGGAGGAGGCTTCTAATGTTAACATGCATGAAACCAATACTTTTACGGTTACAGAAGTCAACAAATGTGAGCGCCTGGGGAATGGGAGTGATGCTGGGGGCTTGGGTTAACCTCTACATCTCCAGAGGAACAGAGAAGGAGAGTATGGCTAAAGGCTAAAAGAACTGGTCGTCTAGTGCGTTCGGAACAGAGAGTAAAAGGAGCAGATTTCTGGGTGCGGAAGAATAGATTCAAGGCATAATGTACAGACAAGGGTATGGTAGGATGTGAGTATAGTATAGGTAAGCCTAGGCATTGAGTGACGATGAGAGAGGTTTTGTCTCTAGAGGCACCATTTAAGTTAGGTGAGGTCTCTGCATTTGTGCGGGGTGGAACAAAAGGGCTAGCTAAGGCATATTGAGCAGGGCTGGAGAATCTACAGTGAAATAAGACAAAAATCACTAACCAGCAGTAGACAAGGCATATTGACATTAGGGAGAGGCAAGTGTAGCCGAGTGGTCATAGGGTCCAGGGCTAGCAGGCTAGCAGATGGGCCTCAGGGGGATGTCGCAACAGAAGAGCCTGTTGAAACCCCCTCGGACGGTTATATCGGCAGACCAGTCGTGATGGATCGGCGGGGCTCCGTGTCGGCAGCAAAGGGTCCAGGCCAATTGCCAAAAGAGGTATTGAAGCCAAGGAATGGTCTGATGGATCTCTTCGGCAAGCTTGGAGATGAGCCTAGCTCGAGGCTAGCTCCAGGCTAACTGGTGCTTGCTTCGGGACAGAGACGTTTGCCAGGAGTAGCCACTCGGATAGCAGCTAGCTAGCTGCGATGAGCCGGAGTAAAGGTTCAGCGATGCGTTAGGAATTAATCTGGAGATGTGGTAGAGGTGAGTAAGCCGAGGTGAGTAAGACATTTAAACGTGTTAATCCTCGCAAGGCTGCAGGCCCAGACGGCATCCCCAGCCGCGCCCTCAGAGCATGCGCAGACCAGCTGGCCGGTGTGTTTACGGACATATTCAATCAATCCCTATACCATTCTGCTGTTCCCACATGCTTCAAGAGGGCCACCATTGTTCCTGTTCCCAAGAAAGCTAAGGTAACTGAGCTAAACGACTACCGCCCCGTAGCTCTCACTTCCGTCATCATGAAGTGCTTTGAGAGACTAGTCAAGGACCATATCACCTCCACCCTACCCGACACCCTAGACCCACTCCAATTTAGGTCCACAGACGATGCCATCTCAACCACACTGCACACTGCCCTAACCCATCTGGACAAGAGGAATACCTATGTGGGAATGCTGTTCATCGACTACAGCTCGGCATTCAACACCATACTACCCTCCAAGCTCGTCATCAAGCTCGAGACCCTGGGTCTCGACCCCGCCCTGTGCAACTGGGTCCTGGACTTCCTGTCGGGCCGCCCCCAGGTGGTTAGGGTAGGCAAGAACATCTCCACCCCGCTGATCCTCAACACTGGGGCCCCACAAGGGTGCGTTCTGAGCCCTCTCCTGTACTCCCTGTTCACCCACGACTGCGTGGCCACGCACGCCTCCAACTCAATCATCAAGTTTGCGGACGACACAACAGTGGTAGGCTTGATTACCAACAACGACGAGACGGCCTACAGGGAGGAGGTGAGGGCCCTCGGAGTGTGGTGTCAGGAAAATAACCTCACACTCAACGTCAGCAAAACTAAGGAGATGATTGTGGACTTCAGGAAACAGCAGAGGGAACACCCCCCTATCCACATCGATGGAACAGTAGTGGAGAGGGTAGCAAGTTTTAAGTTCCTCGGCATACACATCACAGACAAACTGAACTGGTCCACTCACACAGACAGCATCGTGAAGAAGGCGCAGCAGCGCCTCTTCAACCTCAGGAGGCTGAAGAAATTCGGTTTGTCACCAAAAGCACTCACAAACTTCTACAGATGCACAATCGAGAGCATCCTGGCGGGCTGTATCACCGCCTGGTACGGCAACTGCTCCGCCCACAACCGTAAGGCTCTCCAGAGGGTAGTGAGGTCTGCACGACGCATCACCGGGGGCAAACTACCTGCCCTCCAGGACACCTACACCACCCGATGTTACAGGAAGGCCATAAAGATCATCAAGGACATCAACCACCCGAGCCACTGCCTGTTCACCCCGCTATCATCCAGAAGGCGTGGTCAGTACAGGTGCATCAAAGCTGGGACCGAGAGACTGAAAAACAGCTTCTTTCTCAAGGCCATCAGACTGTTAAACAGCCACCACTAACATTGAGGGGCTGCTGTCAACACACTGACACTGACTGACTCAACTCCAGCCACTTTAATAATGGGAATTGATGGAAAATGATGTAAATATATCACTAGCCACTTTAAACAATGCTACCTTATATAATGTTACTTACCCTACATTATTCATCTCATATGCATACGTATATACTGTACTCTATATCATCGACTGCATCCATATGTAATACACGTATCACCAGCTACGTTAACTATGCCACTTTGTTTACATACTCACCTCATGTGTATACTGTACTCGATACCATCTACTGTATCCTGCCTATGCTGCTCTGTACCATCACTTATTCATATGTCCTTATGTACATATTCTTTATCCCCTTACACTGTGTATAAGACAGTCGTTTTGGAATTGTTAGTTAGATTACTTGTTGGTTATTACTGCATTGTCAGAACTAGAAGCACAAGCATTTCGCTACACTCGCATTAACATCTGCTAACCATGTGTATGTGACAAATAAAATTTGATTTGATTTGATTAGAAAAAGCAGTCCGATATGCTCTGGGTTGATATCGCGCTGTGCAGACTGGTAAGTATTTACCGAGCTGATAGATGCTGGTAGATGTCCGAGTTAACGGTCATCACTGTTAGCTGTGGCTAACTGACTACTAGCTAGTAGCTATTTGCTGGCCAGCTTCTGAAGGGGGTGCCGGTTCTAAAGTATAAAAAATAGCATATCCATACCACATCGGGTGAGGCGGGTTGTAGAAGAGTATGTTCAGTCCATAGATGGAAATTGAGATTAAAAATATAAAAAAAATATATATGAAGAAAATCGATATATACATGGGACGGGACAAGAGAAACAAAATAGACATCCGACTGCTACGCCATCTTGGGGAAAAAACACACAAACATTTTTTTGGGCAGCATGGTAATGCAAATTGAGCTGTACCCTCCAACCCAAGCCAGTCTCGGTTTGATTCCATCTCGGCTCAAAAGGCTAATGGAAACAAGGCTTGTGACACACTGTTGTATAATCCAGCATATGTGAAAAAAAGCCACCTATGACTCTGATCCAGTCATTTGTCATACTCTTAGGATCTGGAAAGAGATAAGGTATTTTCCTAACATACCCACTGTATACATTGACAGCCCAATTTGCCTGAATCATGCTTTCCACCCTGCATTATGCTTTCCACCCTGCATTGGATGATATGGTGTTTTCACAGTGGATGGAGAAGGGGCTCACAACAATTGGTCATTTATACATTGACGGTCAGTTAGCTTAATTAAAAAAATTAAGGGTAAATTTAACATGTCAACAACACATTTTTTTCAGATACCTCCAAATCAGGAATTTCTTAATGACACATGTCCCACAGTATGGCATTAAGCCAAATAATCCTACATTAGATAGCCTGATCCTTGTCAAACCCCATTCAAAAGGGTCGGTCTCTAGACTGTATGATGTGCTACAGGGCCACATATGGGTATCCACAGACATTATTAAAAGGGCTCGCTCTGTTTGGTACAGTTGATGGGAATAACCAGGAGGGGAAGGCTGTCTCTCTGTACTCTATTAGCTAAAAGGCTCATATTGCAATTTTGGAAATTGGAGACTGTACCTTCCTTTGAAATGTGGTTACGGGATTTAGGAAATGTAATACATATGGAAAATATTCGATACAATACCTGCAATAGAAGTCCAATGTTTTACTAAATAAGGCAGCCGATACTGGATAAATGGTCTAGTCCCTTCTTCATAACTAGGTTGATCAAATGCTGTTACTCAGTGCTGCACTCCACTCAATGCACTGCTTGTAATGACTATAAACTGTCTTCTTATATGTACCACCTAATAGGATTGTTTTATTTTGTGTATGTGTGAGTTAAGTTGTTTTGTCCTCTAAATTGGCCATCCCATTCAACAGTACAATGAATGTCAATGTTTGTATCGCTGTCTTTTACAATTTTTAATTTATTGGAAAATAATAAAGATATTATAAAAAATAAAAACGAGATTTAATGACTCCAACCTAAGTGTATGTAAACTTCCGACTTCAGCTGTGTCTTTATATCCTCCTTTCTGACTGCTGATGCGCTCTTAGTGGCAGCGCACTGTGAAGGCCCCATGCAGGGAGTGAGGAACGTTGACAGGAGGCCTGCTCAATCAATATCATTCTGTCGCATCCCAGGTACTTTCCCTCCAGAAAGAAACAATCAGATTAGCAGCCCAATAATACAGCTTTGGCCAAAGCCCCCCCTCTATCTTGTACAAAAATACTTCTATGAAATTCTGGCTGCCTTGTTATCCCATTAAAAATGGAATTACTATTGAATCCAGTTTCTTAAAATAGCTTTGTGGTATGAAATTGGGTAGACATTGGAAGAGGTAAAGAAACCTGGGTAGGATAACCATTTTAATAGCATATATACAACCAACCAAGGAGATAAGGCAGAGTTTTCCAAAAATGTATATTTTGTTTAAAGCTGATAAATTGTCATGTTCCAATTCGCTTTCAATAGCTGATCAAGGTCTCTTGTCACTACAATGCCAAGGTTTGTGAACGTGTCCATCACTGTTCTAAATGGAGTCGATTCCAGAAATTGCATATCCACAGGCCGTGATATCGGCATCAATTCACTTTTTTTTGCCAAGTTTCAGGCTTGGATAAAAACAAAAGAGCATCGTCTGCGTATAGAGACATTTTGTGCTGCGTGTCTTTTATTTTAACCAAAGCTATAACGTCACATGCACAAATGAGAGTAGCATAGGGTTCCATGGCTATAGCGAAGAGAGCAGGCGAAATAGGGCACCCCCTGTTGGCAGCCCTTGAACAGGCGGAATGACTGCGACATTTCCTGATTGGTTACCACGGACGCCATTGGGTGTGCATAAATTATTCTTATCCAATTAATAAATTCCTTTCCAAACCCGAAATGAACCAGAACCGACATGATATACTTCCACTCAATCTGATCATACTCATTTTCTGCATCAAGAGCAATTACCACTGCCTCAACTTTATGATCATGATACATTACGTTGAAAAGGCATCTCAAATTGTAGTATGTACTTGAAGTCGTAAGTTTACATACACCTTAGCCAAATACATTTAAATTCAGTTTTTCACAATTCCTGACATTTAATCCTAGTAAAAATGCCATGTTTTAGGTCAGTTAGGATCACCAATTTATTTTAAGAATGTGAAATGTCAGAATAATAGTTTTTATTTCTTTCATCACATTCCCAGTGGGTCAGAAGTTTGCATACACTCCATTAGTATTAGCATTGCCTTTAAATTGTTTATCTTGGGTCAAATGTTTCGGGTAGCTTTCCACAAGCTTCCCACAATAAGTTGGGTGAATTTTGGTCCATTACTCCTGACAGAGCTGGTGTAACTGAGTCAGGTTTGTAGGCCTCCTTGCTCGAACACCCTTTTTCACAAATGTTCTATAGACTTGAGGTCAAGGCTTTGTGATGGCCACTCCAATACCTTGACTTTGTTTTCCTAAAGCCATTTTGCCACAGCTTTGGAAGTATGCTTGGGGTCATTGTACATTTGGAAGACCCATTTGCGACCAAGCTTTAACTTCCAGACTGATGTCTTGAGATGTTGCTTCAATATATCCACTTAATTTCCCAGCTTCATGATACCATCTATTTTGTGAAGTGCACCAGTCCCTCCTCCAGCAAAGCACCCCCACAACATGATGCTGTCACCCTGTGCTTCACGGTTGGGATGGTGTCCTTCGACTTGCAAGCCTCCCCCTTTTTCCTTCAAACATAACAATGGTCATTATGGCCAAACAGTTCTATTTTTGTTTCATCAGACCTTAGATCTTTGTCCGCATATGCAGTTGCAAACCGTAGTCTGGCTTTTTTATGGCAGTTTTGGAGCAGTGGCTTCTTCCTTGCTGAGCGGCCTTTCAGATTTTGTCGATATAGGACTCGTTTTACTATGGATATACAGTGGGGAGAACAAGTATTTGATACACTGCCTATTTTGCAGGTTTTCCTACTTACTTACTTATTTTTATCGTAGATACACTTCAACTGTGAGAGACGGAATCTAAAACAAAAATCCAGAAAATCACATTCTATGATTTTAAGTAAATAATTTGCCTTTTATTGCATGACATGAGTATTTGATCACCTACCAACCAGTAACAATTCCTGCTCTCACAGACCTGTTCGTTTTCCTTAAGAAGCCCTCCTGTTCTCCACTCATTACCTGTATTAACTGCACCTGTTTGAACTCGTTACCTGTATAAAAGACACCTGTCCACACACTCAATCAATCGGACTCCAACCTCTCTACAATGGCCAAGAGCTGTGTAAGGACATCAGGGATAAAATTGTAGACCTGCATAAGGCTGGGATGGGCTACAGGACAATAGGCAAGCAGCTTGGTGAGAAGGTAACTACTGTTGGCACAATTATTAGAAAATGGAAGAAGTTCAAGATGACGGACAATCACCTTCGGTCTGGGGCTCCATGCAAGATCTCACCTCGTGGGGCATCAATGATCATGAGGAAGATGAGGGATCTGCCCAGAACTACACGGCAGGACCTGGTCAATGACCTGAAGAGAGCTGGGACCACAGTCTCAAAGAAAACCATTAGTAACACACTATGCCGTCATGGATTAAAATCCTGTAGCGCACGCAAGGTCCCCCTGCTCAAGCCAGAGCATGTCCAGGCCCATCTGAAGTTTGCCAATGACCATCTGGATGATCCAGAGGAGGAATGGGAGATGGTCATATGGTCTGATGAGACAAAAATAGAGCTTTTTGGTCTAAACTCCAATCGCCATGTTTGGAGGAAGAAGAAGGATGAGTGCACCCCAAGAACACCATCCCAACCGTGAAGCATGGAGGTGGAAACATCATTCTTTGTTGATGCTTTCTGCAAAGGGGACAGGACGACTGCACCGTATTGAGGGGAGGATGGTTGGGGCCATGTATCTCGAGATCTTGGCCAACAGCCTCCTTCCCTCAGTAAGAGCATTGAAGATGGGTCGTGGCTGGGTCTTCCAGCATGACAACGACCCGAAACACACAGCCAGGGCAACTAAGGAGTGGCTCCGTAAGAAGCATGTCAAGGTCCTGGAGTGGCCTAGCCAGTCTCCAGACCTGAACCCAATAGAAAATCTTTGGAGGGAGCTGAAAGTCGGTATTGCTCAGTGACAGCCCCAAAATCTGAAGGATCTGGAGAAGGTCTGCATGGAGGAGTGGGCCAAAATCCCTGCTGCAGTGTGTGCAAACCTGGTCAAGAACTACAGGAAACGTATGATCTCTGTAATTGCTAACAAAGATTTTTGTACCAAATATTAAGTTCTGCTTTTCTGATGTATCAAATACTTATGTCATGCAATAAAATGCTAATTAATTACTTAAAAATCATACAATGTGATTTTCTGGATTTTTGTTTTAAATTCCATCTCTTCAACACAAGTATGCAAAAAATGACAGACCTCTACATGTATGTAGGAAAACCTGCAAAATCTGCAGTGTATCAAATACTTGTTCTCCCCACTGTAGATACTTTTGTACCTGTTTCCTCCAGCATCTTCACAAGGTCCTTCGCTGTTGTTCTGGGTTCTTGATTTGCACTTTTCACACCAAAGTACGTTCATCTCTAGGAGACAGAACACATCTCCTTCCTGAACGGTATTATTGCTGTGTGGTCCCATGGTGTTTATACTTGCATACTATTGTTTGTACCGATGAAAATGGTACCTTCAGGCGTTTGGAAATTGCTCCCAAGGATGAACCAGACTTGTGGAGGTCTACAATTTTTTTTCTGAGGTCTTCGCTGATTTCTTATGATTTTCTCATATTGTCAAACAAGGAGACACTAAGTTTGAAGGTAAGCTTTGAAATACATCCACAGGTACACCTCCATTTGACTCAAATTATGTCAATTAGCCTATCGGAAGCTTCTAAAGCCATTACATCATTTTCTGGAATTTTCCAAGCTGTTTAAAGGCACAGTCAACTTAGTGTTTGTAAACTTCTTACCCGCTGGAATTGTGATACAGTGAATTATAAGTGAAATCATCTGTCTGTAGAAAATTGTTGGAAAACATACTTTTGTCGCACACAGATTATAGGCTTCGTTGCCTGTAATCTGTGTGCGCGGTCGATCAGGATGACCATTTTGAAGTGTTCACTCCCAGCAATGCCACTATCATCGCGAGACCAATTCAGTGAGTTTTCCTTTCTCAGTGTCCTCCTGGATACCAAATATTCAGATGTTCTGGCGTCTTGAATGCGAATCGAGCATTTCCAAACGGGCTTTCAGGGTTTTGTTGTAATTTCTCTGTTTCACCCTGCCCTTAGTTACCTTCACCGTTTCAGACAAAGTCACAATACTCTTTGAGATATCAGCCAACCTTGTGTCCACCTTCTTGCTTAGTGAGTTTATAGCAGATAGTAGGTCACTTTGAGTAGGTTCTGTGGGGAACTCTTGGGAGCTAGCATCTTCAGCTAACTCCTCGTAGGTCGGCGATGTTGAATTTGGTTCGTTGTCTATCTCCTTCAAATTATCTTGTTTCGTGCCCCCTTTTTTGGTGCCATACTGCCAGACAATGTTTGAAGTTATAGGTTGTGAGAGATTAAGATAAATATGAATTTATTTCAAAATTGAGAGGAGCTCTAACAAAGCATATCTACTTCAAAGCACGCTCTCTAGCGCACCCCCTCAAACTTGTTTTTCAACTACTCCACAAATTTGTTGATAACAAACTATAGTTTTGGCAAGTCGGTTAGGACATCTACTTTGTGCATGACACATGTCATTTTTCCAACAATTGTTTACAGACAGATTATTTCACTATTTCATTATTTCACATAATTCACTGTATCACAATTCCAGTGGGTCAGAAGTTTACATACACTAAGTTGACTGTGCCTTTAAACAGCTTGGACAATTCCAGAAAATGATGTCATGGCTTTAGAAGCTTCTGATAGGCTAATTGACATAATTTGAGTCAATTGGAGGTGTATGGCATCATGAGGTAGGAACATTCTGTGGATTATTGAAGCAACATCTCAAGACATCAGTCAGGAAGTTAAAGCTTGTTCTCAAATGGGTCTTCCAAATGAACAATGACCCCAAACATACTTCCAAAGTTGTGGCAAAATGGTTTAAGGACAACAAAGTCAATGTATTGGAGTGGTCATCACAAAGTCCTGACCTCAATCCTATTGAAAATGTGTGGGCAGAACTGAAAAAGCGTATGCGAGCAAGGAGGCCTACAAACCTGACTCAGTTACACAAGCTCTGCCAGGAGTAATGGGCCAAAATTCACCCAACTTATTGTGGGAAGCTTGTGGAAGGCTACCCGAAACGTTTGACCCAAGTTAAACCATTTAAAGTCAATGCTACCAAATACTAATTGAGTGTATGTAAACTTCTGACCCACTGGGAATGTGATGAAAGAAATAAAAGCTGAAATAAATAATTCTCTCTACTATTATTCAGACAATACACATTCTTAAAATAAAGTGGTGATTCGAACTGACCCAAGACAGGGAATTTTACTAGGATTAAATGTCAGGAATTGTGAAAAACTGAGTTTAAATGTATTTGGCTAAGTTGTATGTAAACTTCCGACTTCCAACTGTAGCTTTTCCGGCTCTATATGGGAAGCTCTTGGTTGGCGTGGCATTTTGATAGTGTGTTCGCAATGCTATAGAAGACTTGTTTATTTTCAGCGTGCTTAGTTTGTAAAGTGTTTAACATTGCTGTTTCTGCTCTAGGTCGTGGTTGTTATCTTTTGGGACCGCACCGGTTATTGATCGCATGGATTAGTTGCGAATCTTTGACATACAAACCATCAGATGGACAGACAGTGCAACTGCAAGTCTGAAGTCAACAGCTAAGACCCCCCCCTCCCCCCCTCTATCTCTCTTTCTTCCTTCTATCGCTCCAGTGCTTTACACTGCAGCAGACTCTTATTTTTCAATGCTCTTCCCTTTGTCGCTCAATGTCGCTGGACTATTATTGCCCTGCCAGACATATTTGGGTTGACATTTTATTAAAGGGAGGTTGCTTGCGAGTTTATTGTGTATTTTTATTTGAACTATATTGATGTGGTACTATTGACTATTTATTATTGCAAATCCTCTAATGTTGATGACTGGGTTCTTTCTCGTCAATGGTTTCTATGAAGTTGCCGTTAAATTGCTCTGCCATTATTGAATGAGGTATTATTGGTTGGGTTACCTCTGTGCTGTGTTGTGTGTTTTATATGGGATGTCTTGTCTTTTCTATCCATTGACTATCTGGCAAACCAGCTACACTTTAGGCAGTCTATTCTGCTGATGTGTGGTTGTCTGGTAGTGGTACTCTATCTATACTACTCTTTTCCTTTCGGCAGAGTTAATACCTGCCTGGCGCCCGAGCAAAATCTTTATCTTTACCCCTCTCTAACAATACCGCTACACTGTATAATGTAAAGCCAGAAGAAGTCTATGGCAGGGCCACTCATGTGATATACATTGCCTTCGGAAAGTATTCAGATCCTTTGACTTTTTCCACATTTGGTTACGTTACAGCCTTCTTCTAAAATGGATTAGCAATCTAGACACAATACCCCATAATGACTAAATGAAAACAGGTTTTTAGAAATGTTTGCATATATATTAAAATACAAAAACAGATACCTTATTTACATATGTTTTCAGACTTTTTGCTGTGAGACTGTAAATTGAACTCAGGTGCATCCTGTTTCCATGTATCATCCTTGAGATTGGACATGATTTGGTAAGGCTACCTGTCTATATAAGGTCCCACAGTTGACAGTGCATGTCAGAGCAACAAAAAAAACATGAGGTCGAAGGAATTGTCCGTAGAGGTCCGAGAATGGATTGTGTTGAGGAACAAATCTGGGGATGGGTACCAAAACATTTCAGCAGCATTTAAGGTCCCCAAGAAGACAGTGGCCTCCAGCATTCTTAAATGAAAGAATTTTGGAACCATCAAGACTCTTCCTAGAGCTGTCATCCTAGCCAAACTGAGCAATCGTTGGAGAAGGGCCTTGGTCAGGGAGGTGATCAAGAACCTGATGGGAACTCTGACAGAGCTCTAGAGTTCCTCTATGGAGATGGGAGAAGCTTCCAGAAGGACAACCATCTCTGCAACACTTCACCAATCAGGCCTTTATGGTAGTGGCCAGACTGAAGGCACTCCTCAGTAAAAGGCAAATGACAGCCCGCTTGGAGTTTGCCAAATAGCACCTAAAGACTCTCAGACCATGAGAAACAAGATTATTTTGTCTGATGAAACCAAGATTGAACTCTTTGGCCTGAATGCCAAGCGTCACGTCCTGGCACCTGGCACCATCTCTACGGTGAAGCATGGTGGTGACAGCATCATGCTGTGGGGGGGTTTTTCAGCAGAAGCGATTGGAAGACTAGTCAGGATCGAGGCAAAGATAAACGGAGCAAAGTACAGAGAATGGAAACCTGCTCCAGAGCACTCAGGACTTCAGACTGGGATGAAGGTTTACCTTCAAACAAGACACCGACCCTAAGCACACAGCCAACACAACGCAGGAGTGGCTTCTGGGACAAGTCTCTGAATGTCCTTGAGTGGCACAGCCAGAGCCTGGACTTGAACCCAAACGAACATCTCTGGAGAGACCTGAAAATAGCCTTGCAGCAATGCTCCCCATCCAATCTGACAGAGCTTGAGAGGATCTACAGAGAAGAATGGGAGAAACTCCCCAATTACAGGTGTGCCAAGCTTCTAGCCTCATACCCAAGAAGACTCAAGGCTTTAATTGCTGCCGAAGGTGCTTCAACAAAGTACTGAGTAAAGGGTCTGAATACTTATGTAAATGTCATATTTCTGTAAAAAAATATATATATATAAATTAGCAAAATTTTTTTAAAAAACTTGATTTTTCTATGTCATTATGGGGTTTTGTGTGTATTTTGATGAGAAAAAACAACTATTGAATCAATTTTAGAATAAGGCTGTAACCTAACAAAATGTGGAAAAAGTCCAGGGTTCTTAATACTTTTCGAAGGGACTGCCGGCTAGATAGCTTCGTTCATTTTATGACTATTCCCCTAGCTTGCTATGCTACTAGCAATGTCATGGGGTACCTGATTTGTTTGAGAATGCATGGTCTTTCAATATGGAACAGTAACCTCATAGTGATTTGGTTGACATTTATTTGAAGGTTATCACTTGACTACAGCAGTACTCTGGTGATCTGAGATAGTTTCAAATTAGCAGGGAGAGCTGTTAAAATGTTCTGTACTTGTATTTTAGGCCGAGGTTATAAACAAAAAAAAGATTTTACCAGGAAAGTCAGTTTAAACAAATTCCTATTTACAATGACGGCCTACCGGGAACAATGGGTTAACTGCCTTTTTCCAGGGCAGAACAACAGATTTTTACCTTGTCAGCTCTGTGATTCAATCCAGCAACCTTTCAGTTACTGGCCCAACTTTCTAACCACTAGGTTACCTGCCACCTCTGGGTGGTTATTACCTGGGTGGTTTTTGGCCTGCCTCACTCCTTGGTCCAGGTCTACAATATGACAAACCTTTTATTTTAATGTTTTATTTAACTAGGCAATTCAGTTAAGAACAAATTCTTATTTACAATGACGGCCTACCCCGGCCAAACCCGGACAACGCTGGGACAATTGTGTGCCGCCCTATGGGACTCCCAATCATGGCTGGTTGTGATTCAGCCTGGAATTGAACCAGGGTCTGTAATGACGCCTCTAGCACCTCTTACACCGCTGCACCACTCGGGAGCCCTAACCTTCAGGAAGTCCCCCTTGCATGTTCTCCGCTCCACTGCCTGCCAAGAAATGGGTTTGACAGTTGAACCATGGTAAAGCTCTCTACTGATGGTGTTTCTCACCAGGCATAAGTATATTTTTGAATTTAAATTGAGCACCCTGCTTCCCTGCATTTCTGATGATCTGGTATGTTTTTGAGTAGAGTTCAGTATTCTTGCTTAGGTCTTATATGGTATACTGTGCTTATATTCCTAATTTATTCCTAATTTGTTCCTTAATTGTCTGTGTTTGGTTAATTACCACAGCATCACAAATGTTTTATTTTGGTCTAAATAAGCTTTGTTAAAGACCAACATTTCTGCTATAAGTGGCTCTTATTAACATTGGCAGAGACGTTTAAATAGTGAAGGAGACTAACAATATTTGGCATTTACTCATGCTAATGAGCTGGAGGTTTGCTGTCAAGCCTGTGTGCAATTGCTTTGATTGATGCATGTAAAGAGGCACTTGAAAGATGATGCATTCTGACTGGCTCTTTGAAAACCACAGCATGGGCAGCATTTCAATCACAACACCCACTGCGTCTCCTAATGGCACACTCACACAGGCTAACCTGCGTGTACTGTAGTAACGATGTCTGCCAGGGCTGCCAACCCCTCTGGCATGACTGGCACAGTTTGTGTGGGCGGCAGGGCATCAGTGTCCCCTATGTGGGCTATCCCTTTCTGCTCTCCAGATCACCAATTAACTCCACTCTACTGCTTTCCTCGTACAGACCAACGACGTGCCAGTATGGATGGTTTGAGCTGCAATATATCACCTCTACTTTCTGCGTTACAAATGTTTCTGTCAAATGCAGTAAACCAAGTCTGCTCAGTCTTATTCCCCATCACCCGGAATGACAGATTTGCTTTTGGAAAGCCAGACTGGGCATGGTCTCTTTCGTGACTTTGATTGAGTGGAAGGATGCGGGTTTAAGTCCTGCGACAGTGACTCAACAATCGGGGATCAGTCACTATCACACAAGCCAAAGTATGTATATGTGGGACACGTTCAATTGGAGAGCCATCTAATGAGCGAACATGTAGTTCATCTGAAATATTCTTACGAGAGTTTAAAAACAATATTTATTTTGTTTTGTCTGTATTAAGCACAAGTGTTAAGTCAGCATGGGATTCCTGCATAGATTCCTGCAAATGATTGCCTTGATGCAGTGAGGAATTACCCCTGTATTTTTATGATCTGGTTTTTGTCTGTCTTGATAGTCTTCTAAGAGCCCATTGTATTTAAATGTCCAAAGCATCCCGCAATTACATTTCCATAGCGCTTACTGATGCTAAAAAAGAGAGCTGAATGTGTGTGAATGTTTTAGTCAGTTTGTTTGTGGATCGTTTGTGTGTGTGTCTTCAATATGCCTCGCTACGTGTCTGTTTTTTAGGAAAGAAACATCACCATAGGTTTGAGTGGGTTTAGGAAGAAGTCAGCTTGAAATGGATTTTCAATTAAAAAAGGCAATTTAGCCGCAGTTTGAGAGGATGGCTCTTGCTCCTTTCCGGATGGGCAGATTGGCATAATTGTCCCATAAGGCCTGAATTAGCATCTGTAAATCTTAATTTGATAATGCATCTCTTCGTCGAGGTGGCAAGACGGAATTGGATTAGGGTCTTAATTCTCATTAGTGTTGTTTGACAAAGATCCTTTTCATAACATCAAGATGTCATCAGCTGAAATTTGAAGGAAATTAATTCATTTTTATAGCGGCATATTGGTCCAGGGCCATCTTCACAATTCGGTTATTTTCCCTTTCATCAAATCTTCCGTTCTCTCTTTAAACACTTCACCTCAACTCTTGGCTTTAATATTGTTTGACATTCACTGGTGTCATATGTGACTATCATTTTAGTGACTATCATTTTAGCTGATTGAATATATATACAGTATTCCACTCATGGGGCTCTTTTTGAGTGTCTTTCAATCAAATATGCTGGTCCCTAAAGATCTAAGAAAATCCTACAGTGAATGTTTGTCTTATTTTCATCTGTTGAAAATCATTTTATTTGTGATTTTATTTTCAAAATAAAATGTTCATTATGGTTCAGCCAAAATAATATATAATGCTAGGTGCATAGTTACTGCCTGCATTCTACAGGATGCAAAGCATTGGCAATGTTCCCACCTCTGATCTCTGTATTCCCTCTTTTTTTCAGGAAACGAGAATAAACTGCATCCGAATAGCCCGGAAAGGTAAGTCAACATTAATATTTTCATTGACCAAAACGGTGACCTTTTATGGATCTCCCGAGTCTCTGAAGTCCTGTAGGCTTTACTGCAGCATGTTGACCTTACACTCTAAATGCAACTCCAAAGATGAAAATATGTGTTGGGTTCAGGTCCAAACACTTGTCTTTGTGCTGGTATTCCAGACATGTACTGTAGATGGAGTTTAGCATGTGGAAGAAGAAGGGGGATTTCTCTGAAGATCCATGTTGTTTAGTGTTGAGGCCGACTCTTGCCTTTAGAGAAAAGGACAGCAAGCAGGGAGAGATTAGAGATCAGGCTTTCATCATGTTTGTTTGGGGGGACACAACCATATCAAAGGCAGTTCCACTTTTTCCGTCAGACAGCTACACTACTCAGAGGGGGAGAGAAACATCTGAGAGCTTTTGGCCCCTGTCTGCTCAAGAAGGGCATCAAAAACACAGATGGAACTACCTGAGCCCATCAATATGAGCAATGTTTCTCCCCCCTTCCTCCCTCCCACTCTCACCCTGCCACAGGGACTCAAATGGACATGAAAAGGGTATAGAAATTGACTTCTGATGGCACGACAGGCTCTCCCCCTCTGCCGTTGTTCGCTGTTGGATCGTGCTGACTAAAAGTAACGTGTTTATAGTTATCATAGCGCTGCAACAGTAAGCTAGTCTTGCTAGTAAATTGACTTGGCAAGGTGCACTTTTCGGTGAAGGCCTCTTTTTGTGACTGAGTAATGAAAGAGACCAGGCTCTCTTGAAGCATGAATCCAAAAGGCAAGGCAAGCCATTTTAGCTCTGCGTCTCACTCCATCTGCTCCTCACAGACACCCAGTTGGGCTTTGATTAATTACGCCTCGACACATTGATGAACATTACACAGTACATGTCTCTTTTCTCTAGCACATACTGTAGGCAGTGAGAGAGAGAGGGAAAGAAAACATAAAGGGCCTTGATGACAACCCTATGAAAATGTATTTGAACATTCAGCCACATTTGTATTTTAACTCCCCAAATAGCTTTCAAATGAGTTATTATCAACTTTAGCAATTTTTTTGTCAGCCTTTTAACATCCTGCTTGAAAAACAGGAAATAATATGGTGGCTGACAGGGTTAAGTAAGAAGACCAGCTTTAGAAACTGATGGAACTAAACTGACAAATAGGATACCCCAGATCATTTTAAATGTCAAGGTACAACACATCAGTGTCAGTGGTTAGTAATTTTTTATCTATGTGATCCCTCTAACGTTAAAAATGGTTGCTGCTGCATCACCGCATTTTACTGGTCGTGAAGCGTTACTTTTCAACAGCCTATGATCATCAAAGTGCAGGAACATTATTTGGGTTTAGATAACAAAGCTGGAGATTGCATATCAACTTCCAGGTGACAATTTAATTAACAATCTCTTGGCTGCTCCCAACACAACAATAGACTTCCATTTATCCTCTAAGTGCCAATTTCCCCACTCTCAGCCAGCCGGTAGGTGTATGGATTAATGTGGAAAAAATGTAATGTTTGGCTAATAGAAATTCCCAGACTAAGTGTGGCAAGATGATCCTATCTGTCCAGGGTGTCAGTTAAATACATATTTTTTTATATATGGCTTCTCCATCTCTCTGTGTTGGTAGTGTAGCAAAGAAAGGGGTTGAGTGATAAATGGCACATATGTGAGAGCAGATCTAATAAACTGGCTCTGCCCTATCACTAAAATGGCCACACCGGTCAGAACTACAGATCACAAAATGGCCGACTGCCAATTCCCAGAAGCAAGGGGAACCCTCAGAAGGTGGGGCCAACCCACAGATAAAGGGTCAAGACAAACCAGGAAGAGGGAGAGAAAGGGCTGGAAGGATCTGTGAACCATAGAGAAAGAGACAATATATATCGGCTGGATTTACCGTGTATGAGCTGGACTGTTTGGACGTGCCTGTTGGCGTTTGGATCTGGACCTACCGAGAACCCTGCTATCCTTGACCTTGCCTGTGGCCTGCATGGACCAGGATGGAGAAACAAACACACAGGTACTGTCCTGTTCGAAAGAACTCATTCTGGGGTAATTTAAGGTGAAAGTTTCCCACGTAATTTGTGACAAACGCTCCTAATCTTGAAGAGATTTGCCACACCTGGTGGAGACTAACCATACCGCTGGTTAGGTAGAGAAAAAAAAATGTTCAGTTAGCACTCCAAAGGGGAGTCAATTTTTTTTTTTTTGTGGCTTTGTTTGGTTATGACAGTTTTCTCGGGATAATGAGTATGGAGGGTGCCATACAGGCCCTGTTAGAAGCGGCGGCCGCCCAACAAGAGGCAACTTGAGCTTAACATCATTGAGCTCATCATGATTCAATGCAAATGTCTCAGGACACGTTACAGGTCCTGCACCGCACCAACCAGCTGCTCAGAGAGGAGCAAGAGAGAAATACCCGGGAGTTAAGAGAAGGCCTATTGGAGCTAGCGGACCAAATTGGGGCTCAGTTACCAGCTGCAAATACCCAGAGGCGGGCCAATAATTTTCTTCAGGGAATGACAGAGCAGGATGATGTGGAAGCATATCTCACCACCTTCAAATGGACGGCAGAGAGGGAGAGGTGGCCGAAAGAAGAATGGGCAGGGCTTCTGGCACCATACCTGTCAGGGGATGCTCAAAAAGTGTATTTTGACCTGGAGTTGAAAGATGCACAGGATTACGATAAACTAAAGGGAGAGATTTTGACTAGACTGGCAGTGACCGATAACCCCCCCCCCCCCCCGAACACAGATGTTCGACCTGATTCACCTGGCACGGTAATGGTTGCTACCGGAGACCCATTCATCCGCCGAGGTCGTCGAGACCGTCGTACTCAACCAGTTTCAGCAAGATCTACCCCAAAAAGTTTGACGATGGGTTGGCCAGAACAAGGTACTTTCCACCAACCATCTCGTGGGCCTGGTTGAATGGTATTGTACGGCAGGAACAGCTGACCAGGCACAGGAGGAAAGATCCCCATTCCCCAGGCCTGGGCAAACCAGCGAACAGAGTATGACTGTCTCAACATTTGGAGGGGTAAGAGAGCAGTCTGGGGCCGCGAGGAAAGAATCACAATGGGGCCAAGACACTACGGGAAAAAGCCGTGACCGGGGGTTGCGAAACCTTATTATCTGTTACAATTGTAATCGACCGGGAAATATTTCAGCCTACTGCCCTATTAAAGAATATCCAATTTAATGTAACCTCAGTGAAAAAGATGAAGCTGATATATGGTATGCATGTCCTGTTGTAACCACTGTACTTGAATGATCAAAAAACAAACATATGTGAAGGTTGAAGGGATTCCGGCAGTATGCTAACCCTGGTCGTTGCAAACCTAGTGCCAACTCATAAACTGGATACAAGTCAGGATATCAGTGTGATGTGCAATCATGGGGATACCCGTCTGTACCCCATAGCCTTAGTCAGCATACAAACCGAGGGCGGTCTGCTGGATTGTGAGGTCGGCGTGGTCCCAAAGATGCCATATGATGTAATACTGGGTAGATACTTTCCTAACTTTGCGAAGTTAGTCCAAAAGAATGGCATATTTGAGAAGCCATCAACCCTGACCAAGTAGGAAGTAGCATGTAGCCTTCAACCCAAGCCAAGAAGAGTGGTCTCCCAGGTGCCATCCTCACAGGTGCTAATAGGGGAGGATGAGGAAGAAGTGGCAGACCTCGTTGATAACGAGCAGCCCGGTACTAGTGGGGCTGGTGATCAATCTGAATCCAGAGGACGACTATCTAAAACCAGCAGACCTGGCAGGGTCCCTGACTAACTTCGGGATGGCCCAAAACCAGGATCCAACCCTGCAGCAAGCCAGAACAGATGTGCAGGTCGTAGATGGTACTCCCATAAATGATGGGATGATGCCTAATAGTTTTCTCCACTTCATCATGAAAAAGGGTTTGGTGTACAGAGTCTGTGGAACAGTTGTTGGTCCCCACCCTGTACCGGGGGACAGTACTGGATCTAGCTCATGGGCACATTCTAGGTGGACACCTTGGTATCGATTAAAACCTGAGACCGGATTGTAGGGAGGTTTTACTGGCCAGGAATTCAGGCTGAAGTGGCTCAGGAATTGTGGAGAGTGCCAGTTAATCTTAGGGATCAAATCCCATTAACGGGATTGAATTGACAACATCCAGTGAAATGGCAGAGCCAAATAAAATAAAAATACTATAAATATTAAACTTTCATGAAATCACACATGCAATACACCACATTAAAGCTACACTTGTTGTTAATTCAGCCGCTGTGTCAGATTTCAAAAAGGCTTTATGGCGAAAGCAAACAATGCTTTTATTTGAGGAAAGCACCCCATCAAACAAAGACAGACAATCATCATTCACCCGCCAGGCACGACACGAAACTCAGAAATAAAGATATAATTCATGCATTACCTTTGACAAGCTTCTTCTGTTGGCACTCCAATATGTCCCATAAACATCACAAATGGTCCTTTTGTTCGATTCATTCCATTGTTATATATCCAAAATGTCAATTTATTTGGCGCGTTTGATCCAGAAAAACACTGGTTCCAACTCACGCCACATGACTACAAAATATCTCATAAGTTACCTGTAATCTTTGTCCAAACATTTCAAACAACTTTCCTAAGACAACTTTAGGTATTTTTTTAAGGTGAATAGTCTATATAATTTAAGATGGGATAAACTGCGTTCAATACATTTCTGGTCACGCGCCTCAATCAAACAGTACACTTCACTCGACCCTCGTTCTGGTCAGCCCTACTTCTTCATTACACAAAGGAAAAACATCAAACAATTTCTAAAGACAATTGACATCCAGTGGAAGCAATAGGAACTGCAAGCAACTGCCTTAGACTTCTAGATTCCCAATGAAAAGAGAGTGACCTCCAATTTATTTTTTCCGGGATGGTTTGTCATCCCGTTTTCGCCTGCCAAATAAGTTCTGCTATACTCACAGATATCATTCAAACAGTTTTGGAAACTTCAGAGTGTTGTCTATTCAAATATACTAATGATATGCATATCCTAGCTTCTGGGCCTGAGTAGCTGGCAGTTTACTTGGGCACGCTTTTCATCCGGACATGAAAATATACCCCCTAGCCCAAAGAGATTTTAACAACTCTCCGACCAGCTGTTAGAAGCCCGTTAGTGCCACTCCCCATAATCGAAACGCCATTTGAGAGGATAGCAATGGATATAGTGGGCCCACTACCCAAATCTGCAAGAGGGCACCAATACATTCTGGTCATTCTAGATTATGCCACTTGCTACACAGAAGCCATTCCCCTTCGGACGATGGCTTCCAAAAATATTTCCAAGGAACTAGTGCTCCTGTTCACCAGGGTAGGGGTTCCAAAGGAGATCCTTACTGACAATGGGCCCCCTTTATGTCCCGCCTTATGGCGGAGCTTTGTAAATTGTGGCAGGTGAAACAGTTGAGGCCATCGGTTTACCATCCTCAGACGGAATATGAGAGATTCAGCCATTCCCTGAAGTCAAAGTTCAGGAAGGTAATCGATAAGGATGGGAAAAACTGGGATTGCATGTTGCCGTATCTGATGTTTGCCATTAGAGGTTCCTCGAGCCTCACTGGGGGTTTCCCCCTTAAATGAAAAGCTGAGCTGTCTTGAGTGAATATGCATGCAGCCCCTTTCTTAAGGCAAATGTATAAAAGTTCAGGAGTAGAAATGTGCTTAACAAGTCACATAATAAGTTGCATGGACTAACTGTGTGCAGTAATAGAGTTTAACATGATTTTTGAATGACTATCTCTACTTTGTGCCCCACACATACAATAATCTGTAAGGTCCCTCAGTCGAGCAGTGAATTCTCAACACAGTTTCAACTATAAGGACCATGGAGGCTTTCCAAAGCCTTGTAAAGAATGTTACCTACTGGTAGATGGATTTTAAAAAAGAAGACATTGAGTATCCCGTTGAGCATGCTGAAGTTAATGATTACACTTTGGATGGGGTATCAACACACCCAGATACAGGCGTCCTTCATAACGCCATTGACCTCATGGGATTTCACCAAGAGGCCAAATGTGACTTTAAAACAGTTACCAGAGAGAACTGAGGATGGATCAACAACATTTTAGTTACTCCACAATACTATCCCAAATGACAGAGTGAAAAGAAGGAAGCCGGTATCCTGTTTGCAACAAGTCATTAAAGTGATACTGCAAAAAATGTGGCAAAGCAATTCACTTTATGTCCTGAATAGAAATAGTTATATTTGGGTAAAAACACATTACTGAGTTCCACTCTCCATATTTTCAAGCATAGTGGTAGCATCATGTTATGGGTATGATTGTAATCGTTTAGGGAGTATTTCAGGATAAAACGATTAATGTAATGGAGCTAAGCACATGCAAAATCCTAGAGGAAAACCTGGATCAGTCTGCTACCCATCAGATACTGGGAGATGAATTCATCTTTCAGCAGGACAATAACCTAAAACACATGGCCATATCTACAGTACACTGAGGTTGCTTACCAAGAAGACAATGAATGTTCCTGAGTGGCCGTTTTAACTTAAATGTACTTGAAAATCTATGGAAAGACTTGAAAATGTTTGTCTTGCAATGACCAACAACCAATTTGACATAGCTTGAAGAATTTTGAAAAGAATAATGGGCAAATGTTGCACAACACTCGTGTACAGAACCCCAAGGATTAACATCAACGGGGCTGTAGTGGAGCGGGTCGAGATCTTCAAATTCCTTGGTGTCCACATCACCAACGAACAATCGTGGTCCAAACACACCAAGACAGTCATGAAGAGGGCACGACAAAACCTTTTCCCCTCAGGAGATTGAAAAGATTTGCCATGGGTCCCCAGATCCTCAAAAGTTCTACAGCTGCACCATCGAGAGCATCCTGACCGGTTGTATCACCGCCTGGTATGACAACTGCTTGGCATCTGACCGTAAGGCGCTACAGAGGGTAGTACGTACGGCCCAGTACATCACTGGGACCAAGCTTCCTGCAATCCAGGATCTATATAATAGGCGGTGTCAGAGGAAAGCCCATAAAATTGTCATAGACTCCAGTCACCCAAGTCATAGACTGTTTTCTCTGCTACCGCACGGCAATCTAGGACCAAAAGGATCCTTAACCAAAGCCATAAGACTGCTGAACAATTAATCAAATGGCCACCAGACTATTACATTGACCCCCCCCAATTGTTTTGTACAGTGTTGCTGCTCGCTGTTTATTATCTATGCATAGTCCCTTCACCCCTACCTCCATGTACAAATTACCTCAACTAACTTGTACCCATGCACAATGACTCGGTACCGTTACCCCCTGTTGTATAGGGGCTTTCAAGTTAGCATTTCACAGTAAGGTTGTATTCGGGCACATGTGACAAAGTTTTATTGGATTTGACAATCCAGGTGTGGAAAGCTCTTAGAAACTTACCCAGAAAGACTCGCAGCTGTAATTGCTGCCAAAGGTGCTTCTACAAAATATTGACTTAGGGGTGTGAATACTTATGTAAATTTGACCTTTCTGTATTTAATTTTCAATAAATTTGCACACATTTCTAAAACCATGTTTTCACTTTGTCATTATGGGGTATTGTGTGTAGATGGGTGAGAAAAACAAATATATTTAATCCATTTTGAATTCAGCCTGTAACTTAACAAAATGTGGAATAAGTCAAAGAGTACGAATGCTTTCTGAAGGGAGGCTGGCTGAATTAGTTGTAACTGTCACCCTTGTATGTCAAGCAAACTTGTGATACACAAAAAGATTACCGGTGATACTCGTGTATAGAACTCCAAGGATGTATCCATTTTGTCAGGAGAGACACAAGGCACAGAGTCCATTAGTCTACGTGACCTGTACACCAATGACATCTATGGTAATTATCTGAATAAATGTAATAGACTGTAAAAACATTAGTGTCAGTGTACATACATGGCTGCTAAAACTTTGGGACTATCCCCTACCATAAACAGTACTTGGTGATTTTTCATTAAACACTCCGCACCAACCACAAACCTTCCCAAAATGTACTGTAAGAGTTCTCCCCCATAGGGATGAGGTCGGTAAAATGCCCCTGGGCCTGGTTGTAGAAGGAGAGGGCTAAAACATGGCTTATTTTCCCTTTCCTATGCCCCAGATCTCATTTTGCCCTTGTGAGCCTCTTTATTCCAAACGCTAGCTAGCTATCTAGACCTCTTTCCTTAGGCCAGCTCTGACTTTCTCCTCCACTAGAGAATGGCTGTGCAACTGTTCCTAAAGGCACAGTAGGGCTGGTTGCAGGGCTGTTTGGGCCATAAGGAGAGGCTGACACTACACAGAGAAAGTAGATAAGTGGGTTCCTGCTACAAGACATAAATAGCTTCTTGCTTCTCCTTCCATTTCCATACGTGTAGAGCTTTGTGCCAATGAGATGAGTAACTTGCTATTATAATAATGGCCTTTACCATCTTACAGACACTGGGACACCTTGAAATTATACTGGGGAAAGGGGAATACCTAGTCAGTTGCACAACAGAATGCATTCAACCGAAATGTCTTCTGTATTTAACCCCTCTGAATGAGAGAAGTGCAGGGAGCTGCCTTAATCGACATCATTGGCACCCAAGGAGCAGTTGTTAACTTCCTTGCTCAAGGGCAGAACAGCACATTTTTCCACCTTGTCGGTTAGGGGATTTGAACTAGCAACCTTTCGGTTACAGGCCCAATGCTCTTAACAGCTAGACTACCTGCCACCCATACTCTACTGTACTCGTGTAGATTTAAATTAACCACACTATCATCTTGGATTTAGATTTTCTTGGATTTCTTCCACAAAAAAAACGCTTGTTTTGATGTGGCATTAAACATACTGTGGTTGTACAGAATGTCTTTAAGCAAAGTCACATTCATTAGGGCACACAATTGAAAACGAATAGGTCCAGGTAGGCACTCTATTTCAGTCTGTGTTCTTCTGTTTGGTGCCCATAGAACACGACCCAGGTACTCAGTGTGGCAAGTTTATGAAGACCCTCTACAAAACATTCCCCCAGTCCTAGACAACTTTTATCCCTGGCCTCATACAGTATATCTCAACCCTACTATCCTGTGCATCACTCAAAGACACAAATGGCTTTTGTTGTCGTAGGAGACACAAATCTCGTTTATTAAACGAGCAGAGAAATAGCCAATATGATTTGCCTATTGAAAAGCTCTCACATGACAGTGGTCTCTTTGTGTCTCCCATCCAATTATTTTGTCTAATGAACACAAGGTGTCTATTTTAGGAGGAGCTGATGCGCCGGTGAGGTCATGGTGATTCTCTATTGGCTGCTTAAAATGTGGGCACCACACACCCTTTTTGTAAACGTTTTTATTGTGCATTCTGGTAGCCAGACAGTTTCGATATGTAACAATTGTCCCTTGAAACACACTGCCATAGAAATAAATTCAACCTTGCATATGAATGCACAGATGTGGCGGTGAAGAGTCGGTCTGTTTTGAAACATTCTATCTTTTCTCAGCGGTCAGGGTGCTAGTGTGAATGCAGCCATTGTGATGTTACGAGTCAGGATTTGACAGAGTGATGGCTGTTGTGTATGATAAGCATAGATGATTGTTGACCTGCATTTTTTAAGCCTGTATATTTCTTTCATTCTCTGTATCCTTTTTTCTGTTCCCCCCCTCTCTGTCTGTATCTCTCCTTCTGTTTATCTTGCTCTCTTTCTACCCCACTCTCTGTCCCACCTCTTTTCTCTCTCACTTCATCCCATCTCTGCTTCCCCCCTCCTCCCTTCATCACTCTCTCTCAGCGGCCTGTAAGGACCACCGACGGGCTCTGGAAGTGTCCCAACACTCAGAGGAGATGGGGCTGATCCTGGGGGTGTGTGCTGGGGGCCTGGTGGTGCTCATCCTGCTCCTGGGGGCTATCATTATTGTCATCAGAAAGGGGTGAGTCACTGGCCCACATTTTTATACCACTTCTCGGTCCTCACTCAGTTAGCCAAATAGGTAACTTTCCTCAGAGGCACATGATTACCACACAGGGTGGTAAATTATTTGTTTCCTATTCTCTGGACCACACAAACCATGCTTGTGTATCTTTAGAATGTTGGTGCTATTTTTTAGATTCTACCCTCGAGTCTTCCCTAGAACTCGTATTTGCCTTTCCAAAGGGCCAGGTTGTGTTGGAGAGGGAGAGAGAGATGCACTACCGTTCCCTTATGGTGTATCAGAGGGACCACACCGTTCTCATTGGCAGAGCTTATCTTAGTGTGAATTATTTAATTAAATGCAAATACAATTTAATTACACATGCCGGGCTGTGGCATGACCCATAAATGAGAGGTTAATTGAGAGGGAAAAGGTGTGCTTAAGGTAGATAATTAGCCTAGCCACTAGCTCCCAAAGGTCTCACCTCCCCGCAGGTGGTGACAACGAGAGGGTCGGCCCACACACCTTTTATGGTGGCATATGACTCAGATGTTACACCCTACTCATATACTCCCTTTCACAGGAGTGACTTGACACAATGAATTTTTTCTTTTAGCTCTATACTTGACACGTTTGGATTTGAAATCAAACAATGGTATTTTCATCCATATCGGGTGAACCGTTTAGAAATTATAGAACCTTTTGTACAAAGTCCCAACATTTTAGAGGAGCAAAAGTATTCGGACAAATTCACTTGTATTAAAGCAAATGTGTATTAAAGTAGTCAAAAATAAGTATTTGTTTTCCCAAATTACTACATCAAGCTTGTGACTCTACACATTTGTTGGATGCATTTTCTATTTTTGGTTGTGTTTCAGATGGTTTTGTGTCCAATAGAAATGAATGGTAAACATTTTGTAAATAAGAGTAGAATGTTTCTAATCACTTCTACGTGAATGTGGATGCTACCATGATTATGGATAATCCTAAATTAATGTGAATCATGATGAGTGAGTAAGTTACAGATGCACAAATATCATACACCTAAAACATGCTAACCTCTCACCATTACAATAACAGGGGAAGTTAGCATTTTTTGGTGAGTATGATATTTGTGCTTCTGTAACTTTCTGCACTGCAATCTCATTGTCATTGTTTGAGTTCAAATCCAAACTTTTGGAGTAGAGCCAAAAGACAAAAAATGATTTACTGTCCCGATAATTTCGGAGAGCACTGTATATACCCCTAATTCTTGAGGGATATTTAAATGCCTCGTGAGCTTAGTTCCAACCCCATCATAACTCAGAATCTGGTCTATGCTTGTTCAGGTGATTACGTCATGAAGCTGGTTGAGAGAATGCCAGGAGTGTCCAAAGCTGTCATCAAGGCAAAGGGTGGCTATTTGAAGAATCTGAAATATAAAATATTTTTTTATTTGTTTAACACTTTTTTTTGGTTACTACACGATTCCATAAAGAAAAACCCTTGAATGAGTAGGTGTTCTAAAATTGTTGACCGGTAGTGTACATTTACACATTGAGCAGGGATGTTGTAGGGAGAACTCAGTTCATATCGTTTCCAGTCTATTAATCAGTAGCTCTCTGTCGCATTTGCATGGCTATGGAGAGGATATAATTAAAGGTTCCTGTTGGTTCCGGTTAAAAATGCCTTACCAGTGTAACAAACATACTGTGGGTGGCAGGTTAGCGGTTAAGAGCGTTGGGCCAGTAAACGAAAGGTTGCTGGTTCAAATCCCTGAGCCGGCAATGTGGAAAAAATCTGTCGTTCTGCTCTTTTAGCAAGGTAGTTAACCCCCAACAACTGCTCCCCAGGTGCCGATGATGTCGATTAAGGCAGACCCCGCACCTCTCTGATTCAGAGGGGTTAAGTTAAATGCAGAATACATATTTTGGTTACATGCATTCAGTTGTGCAACTTACTAGGTAACCCCTTTTCCATATATATATACCTCCAGGTTAGGTTTACCTCCAATGCACTCACATCCTACCTTACCTTTGTCTGTACATTGCGCCTTGAATCTATGCTATCGTGCCCAGAAACCTGCTCCTTTTACTCTCTGTTCCGAACGTGCCAGACGGCCAGTTCTTATAGCATTTAGCCATACCCTTATCCTACTTCTCCTCTGTTCCTCTGGTGATGTAGAGGTTAATCCAGGTCCTGCAGTGCCTAGCTCCACTCCCACTCCCCAGGTGCTCTCATTTGTTGACTTCTGTAACGATATAAGCCTTGGTTTCCTGCATGTTAACATTAGAAGCCTACTCCCTAAGTTTGTCTTACTCACTGCTTTAGCACACTCTGCTGACCTGGATGCCTTAGCCATGTCTGAATCCTGGCTTAGGAAAACCACCAAATACCCTGAAATCTCCATCGCTAACTATAACATTTTCCGCCAAGATAGAACTGCCAAAGGGGGCGGTGTTGAAATCCACTGCAAAAATAGTAATTCAGAACTCTGCACCCAAACAATTCAAGCTTCTACTTCTAAAAATGTACCTTTCCAGAAACAAGTCTCTCACTGTTACCACTTGCTATAGACCTCCTTCTGCCCCAGCTGTGCCCTCGATACCATATGTGAATTGATTGCCCCCCATCTATCTTCTGAGCTCGTGCTACTAGGTGACCTAAACTGGGACATGCTTAACACCCTGGCCATCCTACAATCCAAGCTTGATGCCCTCAATCTCACACAAATTATCAATGAACCTACCAGGTACAACTCCAAATCCTTAAAGATGGGCACCCTCATGGATGTCATCCTAACTAACTCGCCCTCCAAATACACCTCTGCTGTTTTCAATTAAGATCTCAGCGACCACTGCCTCATTGCCTGCATCTGTAATGGGTCTGCGACCAAACGACCACCCCTCATCACTGTCAAATGCTCCCTAAAACACTTCTGCGAGCATGCCTTTCTAATCGACCTGGCCTGTGTATACTGGAATGACATTGACCTCATCACGTCAGTAGATGATGCCTGGCTATTCTTTAAAAGTACCTTCCTCACCATCTTAAATATGCATGCCCCGTTCAAAAAATGTAGAACTAGGAATAGATATTGTCCTTGGTTCACTCCAGACCTGTCTGCCCTTGACGAGCACAAAAACATCCTGTGGCGTTCTGCATTAGCATCAAACAGCCCCAGTGATATGCAACTTTTCAGGGAAGTTAGGAAGAAATATACACAGGCAGTTAGGAAAGCTAAGGCTAACTTTTTCAAGCAGAAATTTGCATCCTGTATTCCTAACTCAAAAAGTTCTGGGACACTGTAAAGTCCATGGAGAATAAGAGCACCTCCTCCCAGCTGCCCACTGCTCTGAGGCTAGGAGACACTGTCACCACTGATAAATCCACTATAATTGAGAATTTCAATAAGCATTTCTCTACGGCTGGCCATGCTTTCCACCTGGCTACCCCTACCCCGATCAACTGCCCGGCACCCTCCACAGCAACCCGCCAAAGCCCCCACCATTTCTCCTTTATCCAAATCTAGATAGCTGATGTTCTGAAAGAGCTGCGAAATCTGGACCCCTACAAATCAGCCAGGCTAGACAATCTGGACCCTCTCTTTCTAAAATTATATGCCGAAATTGTTGCAACCCCTATTACTAGCCTATTCAACCTCTCTTTCGTAACGTCTGAGATTCCCAAAGATTGGAAAGCTGCCGCGGTCATCCCCCTCTTCAAAGGTATGACACTCTAGACCCAAACTGCTACAGACCTACAGTGGGGAGAACAAGTATTTGATACACTGCAGATTTTGCAGGTTTTCCTACTTACAAAGCATGTAGCGGTCTGTCATTTCAACTGTGAGAGACGGAATCTAAAAATAAATCCAGAAAATCACATTGTATGATTTTTATGTAATTCATTTGCATTTTATTGCATGACATAAGGATTTGATCACCTACCAACCAGTAAGAATTCCGGCTCTCACAGACCTGAGGGATCAGTGAGGGATCAGCCCAGAACTACCCGGCAGGACATGGTCAATGACCTGAAGAGAGCTGGGACCACAGTCTCAAAGAAAACTATTAGTAACACACTACGTCGTCATGGATTAAAATCCTGCAGCGCACGCAAGGTCCCCCTGCTCAAGCCAGCGCATGTCCAGGCCCGTCTGAAGTTTTCCAATGACCATCTGGATGATCCAGAGGAGGAATGGGAGAAGGTCATGTGGTCTGATGAGACAAAAATAGAGATTTTTGGTCTAAACTCCACTCACCGTGTTTTTAGGAAGAAGGATGAGTACAACCCCAAGAACACCATCCGAACCATGAAAAATGGAGGTGGAAACATCATTCTTTGGGGATGCTTTTCTGCAAAGGGGACAGGAGGACTGCAGCGTATTGAGGGGAGGATGGATGGGGCCATGTATTGCGAGATCTTGGCCAACAGCCTCCTTCCTTCAGTAAGAGCATTGAAAATGGGTCGTGGCTGGGTCTTCCAGCATGACAACGACCCGAAACACACAGCCAGGGCAACTAAGGAGTGGCTCCGTAAGAAGCATCTCAAGGTCCTGGAGTGGCCTAGCCAGTCTCCAGACCTGAACCCAATAGAACATCTTTGGAGGGAGCTGGAAGTCGGTATTGCCCAGCGACAGCCCCGAAATCTGAAGGATCTGGAGAAGGTCTGTATGGAGGAGTGGGCCAAATTCCCTGCTGCAGTGTGTGCAAACCTGGTCAAGAACTACAGGAAACGTATGATCTCTATAATTGCAAACAAAGGTTTCTGTACCAAATATTAAGTTCTGCTTTTCTGATGTATCAAATACTTATGTCATGCAATAAAATGCTAATTAATTACTTAAAAATCATACAATGTGATTTTCTGCATTTTTGTTTTAGATTCCGTCTCTCACAGTTGAAGTGTACCTATGATAAAAATGACAGACCTCTACATGCTTTGTAAGTAGGAAAACCTGCAAAATCGGCAGTGTATCAAATACTTGTTCTCCCCACTGTATATCTATCCTACTCTGTCTTTCTAAGGTCTTCGAAAGCCAAGTTAACAAACAGATTGCCGACCATTTCGAATCCCACCGCACCTCCTCCGCTATGCAATCTGGTTTCAGAGCTGGTCATGGGTGCACCTCAGCCACGCTCAAGGTCCTAAATGACATCATAACCGCCATCAATAAGAGACATTACTGTGCAGCCGTATTCATTGACCTGGCCAAGGCTTTGGACTCAATCACCACATTCTTATTGGCGGACTCAACAGCCTTGTTTTCTCAAATGATTGCCTCGCCTGGTTTACCAACTACTTCTCTGATAGTTCAGTGTGTCAAATCGGAGGGCCTGTTGTCTGGACCTCTGGCAGCCTCTATGGGGGTGCCACAGGGTTCATTCCTCAGGCCGACTCTCTTCTCTGAATACATCAATGATGTTGCTCTTGCTGCTGGTGATTCTCTGGTACACCTCTACGCAGACGACACCATTCTGTATACTTCTGGCCCCTCTTTGGACACTGTGTTAATTAACTAACCTCCAGACGAGCTTCAATGCCATACACCTCTCCTTCCGTGGCCTACAACTGCTCTTAAAAGCAAGTCAAACGAAATGCATACTATTCAACCGATCACTGCCCGCACCTGCTCGCCAGTCCAGCATCACTACTGGACGGTTCTGACTTAGAATACGTGGACAACTACAACTACCTAGGTGTCTGTTTAGACTGTAAACTCTCCTTCCAGACTCACATTAAGCATTTCAAATCCAAAATTAAATCAGGAACTGGCTTCCTATATCGCAACAAAGCATCCTTCACTCATGCTGCCAAACATACCCTAATAACACTGACCATCCTACCGATCCTCGACTTCGGTGATGTCATCTATAAAATTGCCTCCAACACTCTATTCAACAAACTGGACGCAGTCTTTCACAGTGCCATCCGTTTTGTCACCAAAGCTCCATACACTACCCACCATTGCGACCTGTACACTCTCGTTGGTGTGCCCTCGCTTCATACTCGTCACCAAACCCACTGGCTACAGGTTATCTACAAGTCCCTGCTAGGTAAAACCCCGCCTTATCTCAGCTCACTGGTCACCATAGCAGCACCCACTCGTAGCACGCGCTCCAGCAGGTATATCTCACTGGTCACCCCCTAAGCCAATTCTTCCTTTGGTCGTCTTTCCTTCCAGTTCTCTGCTGCCAATGACTGGAAGAAACTGCAAAAATCTCTGACGCTGGAGACTCATATCTCCCTCACTAGCTTTAAGCACCAGCTGTCAGGGCAGCTCACAGATCACTGCACCTGTACATAGCCCATCTGTAAACAGCCCATCTATCTACCTACTTCATCCCCATACTGTATTTATTTATTGCTGTTGCTCCTTTGCACCCCAGTATCTCTACTTGCACATTCATCTTCTGCACATCTACCATTCCAGTATTTTAATTGCTATATTGTAATTTATTCACCACCATGGCCTATTTATTGCCTTAACTCCCTTATCTTACCTCATTTGCGCTCACTGTATATAGACTTTTTGTTTTATTTTGTTTTACTGTATTATTGACTATGTTTTGTTTATTCCATGTGTAACTCTGTTGAATGTGTCGAATTGCTGTGCTTTATCTTGGCCAGGTCGCAGTTGCAAATGAGAACTTGTTGTCAACTAGCCTACCTGGTTAAATAAAGGTGAAATGAATACAAATATGTAGCCTATTAAAATACACTATATATACAAAAGTATGTGGACACCCCTTCAAATGAGTGGATTTGGCTATTTCAGCCACACCTGTTGCTGTCAGGTGTATAATATTGAGCACATAGCCATACAATCTCCATAAATAAACATTAGCTGGCCTTACTCAAGAGCTCAGTGACTTTTAATGTGGCACCGTCATAGGATGCCACCTTTCCAACAATCAGTTAATCAAATTTCTGCCCTCATAGAGCTGCCCCAGTCAACTCTAAGTTTGATGTTTATTATGAAGTGGAAATGTGTAGGAGCAACAATGGCTCAGCCACAAAGTTGTAGGCCACACAAGCTCACAGAACGGGACCGCTGAGTGCTGAAGCGCATAAAAATGGACTGTCCTCAGTTGCAACACTCACTACAGAGTTCCAAACTGCCTCTGGAAGCAACGTCAGCACAATAACTATTCGTTGGGAGCTTCATGAAATGGGTTTCCATGGCTGAGCAGTAAGCCTAAGATCACCATGCTCAGTGCCAAGCGTTGACTGTGTGTTGTAAAGTGTTGTAAAGAGTGTTGTAAAGCCCGCCGCCATTGGACTCTGGAGCAATGGAAACGCGTTCTCTGGAGTGATGAATCACGCATCACCATCTGGCAGTACAATGGACGAATCTTGGTTTGGCGGATGCCAGGAGAACGCAACCTGCCTGAATGCATAGTGCCAACTGTAAACTTTGGTGGAGGAGGAATAATGGTCTGGAGCTGTTTTTCATGGTTCGGGCTGGGCCCCTTAGTTCCAGTCAGGGACGTCACTAGGCCTATTTTTAAATATTCATTAGACCACCCTAAATAAATAAATATATTTTCTCTGTGATTTCTTTCTTTTTTTGTCAACCGTTCCCTCGCATCTTAAACTTCTTACTGGGCGTGCACTAGGACCTGGGGGAGGCTGCTGCTGCATGTGCTAGTGACTGTTAGGACTACTTGTAGCTAACATTTTGGTTAACGTTAGCTACTCCTGTGGCTTGAGACTGCTAGCTAACAGTAAACTGACAGGAAAAGGCTCTGACAGGACGAATTCATGCAGATAGGCTACGATGTGAATTTGTGGTATGTTAGAACAGAGAATTCACTACTATAGACAAACAATCATAATCAAAGCTTTGTTGACCAATACGTTTTTATTTGAGGTCTCCTGCTACAGTGTAACAGATGTTGCAAGCTAGCTAACCATTAACGTTGTCTTTCAAATTCAACATAAGTTATGTTGCGATATCTAATTAACGTTGTATTTAATGTAGTTTTGCTATCTGTGCCAGGCTATAAATGAGACAGATGACGTAACATCATGCACATGTCTTTTCATACTCAATTGCTTTCATTCAGTAGGCAATTGCAAAACAATTATCAGTAGGTCATGTGTAGAAAAGGTGACATAGTGTTGATCACAATGTCTTTGTATTATCCTCAATTTCTCAACTGTAGGCTAGCTAACAACTAACATTAGATGGATATACGGAAGTTCTTCAAGAGAGGCAGTGCCAGCAGCTCTGCCGAAGGCCAATCCAGCGAGAAAGGAAGATTTGACCAGTTCAAACAAACAAATTAAAACTTAAACTGATTAATCACCTATTAAGCCTTGAGTTATTGCAAATATGAGTTTAATAACAATACATGTCAAAACACAGACAGGAATGAGGGAAAGAAGCTGGAGCCTGACAGGGCTGAGAGAGCATGTCTGATGAAAGTTAGTGATAGAACAGTTGTTTAAGCTTTCAGTTAAGAGGGACAACAAACCAATCCAGAGAGGGAGGGAACACAAACCGATCCAGAGAGGGAGGGAACACAAACCGATCCAGAGAGGGAGGGAACACAAACCGATCCAGAGAGGGAGGGACCACAAACCGATCCAGAGAGGGAGGGACCACAAACCGATCCAGAGAGGGAGGGTCCACAAACCGTTCCAGAGAGGGAGGGACCACAAACTGTTCCAGAGAGGGAGGGACCACAAACCGTTCCAGAGAGGGAGGGACCACAAACCGTTCCAGAGAGGGAGGGACCACAAACCGTTCCAGAGAGGGAGGGACCACAAACCGTTCCAGAGAGGGAGGGACCACAAACCGTTCCAGAGAGGGAGGGACCACAAACCGTTCCAGAGAGGGAGGGACCACAAACTGTTCCAGAGAGGGAGGGACCACAAACTGTTCCAGAGAGGGAGGGACCACAAACCGTTCCAGAGAGGGAGGGACCACAAACCGTTCCAGAGAGGGAGGGACCACAAACCGATCCAGAGAGGGAGGGACCACAAACCGATCCAGAGAGGGAGGGACAACAAACCGATCCAGAGAGGGAGGGACAACAAACCGATCCAGAGAGGGAGGGACAACAAACCGATCCAGAGAAAGAAAGTAAGCAAGCTGCTGCAGCAACTCCTTCCAGAAATGAGAGCGATTTAGGTGACAAAGACACGGGGCCTAGACAAGTGAAGCTGAATAGCTACCCACACAAAAGTTTTTGTAAACAGAAAAGGGAATTTCAGCACTGCTGGTTTGGGTAGAGTACAAAAACGCAGCTTTCTTTTTGAATTTTTTTGGGGCAAAACATTACATTTGACTCTTGTCGGTAATGGCTGCAAAAATGTGAAAAAAGCTTTTTTATCTTTGGTGAACATGAGATGGTATAAACATACAGACAGTGTTGTGGCATGGCAAAGCTACCAGGCAATAAGCATTAATGGGAACATTGCTCAGATTTTAACATCTGCCCATGCTAGTGATGTTGCAGAGAGAAGGGAGTATCTGAGGAGAATTGTTGCGGTCACCTAAATGTTGGGAAGAATTTCTTTCTGTGCCAATGATGAATCTAGTGAAAGCATAAATAGAGGGATTTTTCTTGAGTGTATGGAGCTTTTGAATGAGTTTGACCCTTTCCTGCAAAGGTACAATACTCCATCAAATGTGACGTATCTCTCTCCATAATCTCAGAATTACATGATCGAATGCTGTGCTCAAGAGATTACGGACACCATTTCAGTTTCTTGGAGAATGTGTATTAGTTTTTCAGTATATCCCTAGTTAAACACAAGTTCAAACTTAGAATAGCGTTAGCAGAACTTGTACAGCTCTCAAACACTCACTGGGTGTACCAGCTGCGGTCCATAAATGCAGTCCTGGACACTTTAACTGCAATTGTTGATTGTCTATCTGCCATTGGATCCCCCATGGCTGTTGGTCTGATTGCAAAGTTTCATAAGTTCTACACCATGTATTTGCTACTGATGTTTCAGTGCCTTCTTTCTATAACTGAGGGATTACATAAATTCCTCCAGAAACAGACTGTAGACCTGGCTGAAGCTTGTTTTGGCAAACAAGCTGTATGTGACACACTGGTAGGCAAACGCACAGATGCATTTACAACAGAACTTTGACAGAACCAAAGCACTCTGTGAAATTCACAATATTCCAGAGGCAGATGCAGCAAGAAAGTGCAAACAAAGGAAAATGGGAGGTTTTATGGTGGAGACCTACTTGGGTTTAGGCACAGAATTGTCATGTTCCCAAACAATGAAAACAGAGTTGTTGCTCCCCTGCTTGGACAAGATGGATTCTCGACTGTAGATGCAGGTATGCAGCCCCAATTAAAAAAAATCGATACATAAAATAACTTGAGACATATTTTTCATAGGTCTAGATACACTACATGGCCAAAAGTATGTGTACACCTGCTTGTCGAACATCTCATTCCAAAATCATGGGCATTAATATGGAGTTGGTCCCCCGTTTGCTGCTATAACAGCTTCCACTCTTCAGGGAAGGCTTTCCATTTGCTTCCATTCAGCCACAAGAGCATTACTGAGGTCGGGTGCTGATGTTGGGTGATTAGGCCTGACTCGCAGTCTGCGTTTTCAATTCATCCCTAAGTTATTAGATGAGCTTGAGGTCAGGTCTCTGTGCAGGCCAGTCAAGTTCTTCCACACCAATCTCGACAAAACATTTCTGTATGGATCTCGCTTTGTGCATGGGAGCATTGTCATGCTGAAACAAGAAAGGGCCTTACCCAAACTGTTGCCACAAAGTTGGAAGCACAGAATTGTCTAGAATGTCATTGTATGCTGAAGCATTAAGATCTCCCTTCACTGGAACCAGGGACGTCACTAGAGATTCATGGATAGGGGGGCTAAGCCTTTTTTAGGGGGGTCTAGGCATTCTCCCCCAGGAATATTCTATCAAAATAAGGTTATTTTTGGTCAAGGTTGGCTAAAATTATAACCGTCTCATAGTTTCTGTGTGTAATGAACACGATGGGAGACAGAGAGCTGGTTTCAAGCGCAGGGCGCAGCAGGTGTTTATTGGTAAAGGACCACAGGAAGATGCAGGTAGCTGGGTCCAGGGGCAGGCAGAAGGTCATACACAGGGGGTCCAAAAAGGCAACAGTACAGGCAGGGAAAAGGCTAGTAACATCATCTAGGAGATCAGGCAATAGGTTGATAACAGGAAATCCAATAGACTAAAGTACAGGCAGGGAATAGGCAAAAGGCGTCGTTAGTGAGGCAGGCCAAAACTATCATACACGGGAGGATTAAATTAAGGGAGAGAGCGAGAGATGCAGGTCATGCTATACCATTAGAAAAAAACTGTATCATCCACAAAGGGGCAAAACTAAATTCAACTAATGAGCTAAATAAAATAATTAGGAATATCATCTGATAAAAAAGAAAGATCCCAAACAAATATTAGAACCTATATTAAGGAACTGCTTCTCTCTTTTGATGCTTATTTTGTGGGTGGACGCATCAAAGTGTACCTCCTATTTTTAAAGGTGGCAAAGCGGTCAATGACACTATTATGGCTTAGTGGCCCAAACACTCAATGGACATGGCTGCAAGACTTACAAGCCTTTTCTGACCCATTGTCTTACGCAATCAGGATTGCATATGGCGCAGTGCACTAAAGTACCTTTCACAGGAGCAGCTGCTCACAGGAATTGTGAGAGCAACGTGAATGATTTCATTCAGAGAAGGAAACATATCATCATCCAGGAGGTTATGCACAGCAAGCATATCTTTGGGAGGACATCCAGCCTCTCTTTTCCGGGCAAGAAAGTTTCTGGCCACCAACATCACTTGTCGAGTCTCAAGTCGAGTCTCAAGTCTTGTGACTCGAGTCCACACCTATGGCATCCACAACCCTGGAGAAGAAAGCAGCTAGTGCTGCTTGCCCCAACACATTATTCCAGATTACTCCACTAAGCCACCATGAAGTTAGCTCTTAGCGGTATGATTGCTACATTTGCTCTTGCAGGAAGCGACATGGTTTACTCGTTAAAGGGGAAAACAGTGACATTCAATTAGAGGCTGGCCTAGCTGCTTTAGCTGTGGTTTGGTCCTGTCACTATGTGGTAAATGCGTGAGTCACACAGTCCAAGCAGACGTTGCAGAGACTGTTGCCATTTTCACGTTAATGAATCCATCCCTTGGCCGGCATTTCTTGCATTTCACATCTTCTTTATCTTGATTTTTTTTTCTCTGCCCTCCCTCCCGCTCACTTGCCAGAAGGGACTACTACTCTTACTCTTACTATCCGTAAGTGACGCCACCCTCCTACCTTTCCATTGTTTTGCTAATCGATCATTCACATGCTTGTGCTCTCTGGCTGCCAATGAAGGGTTTGTGGCCAAATAAAACTGTTGCTCTCTCTATCCCCCTCGCCCTTTCCTCTCCCACTCCCTCTATCTCTCTCTATGTGTTTGTAGGAAGCCAGTGAACATAAATAAGACACCCATAACGTACCGTCAGGAGAAGAGTCACATGGGTTCGATGGAGCGCAGTTTCACTGACCAGAGTACTCTGCAGGAGGATGAGCGCATGGCCCTCTCTGCAGCACGCATGGCACACACCTGCAGCACGCGCAGTAAGACCCACACATACACAGGCATAAGCACACACACACATACACACCTGCAGTATGTTATTTCAAGTAAAAACTTGACACCAGTAATCAAACTATGATTAATTTGTGGAAATCCTGAGGTCTAAAGTTTTTCCCAAAATGTTCCCACAATATTGTGTGTGATCTTTATACCTCCCACAACATCCATTTAGTCTTAGAAAAGTTTCATATACCTCAGAAGCAGCTATACTCCCTGCAGCAGATCCACAGTCTAAAATAAGATAACAAGAAAAATAAAATTGCAAACAGATGTAAAGTGGAACACCTTCAGGCAAGAAAATGATTTGTGATTCTAGTCGTCTTCCTTCTCATCTCAATATCTTGAAATATGACGGTTCATAACAGAAAAGGAAAGAAATAATCTTGGTTTACATGTCCTGGGCTCAGTTGCATGCAGTGGTTCGTCCTTTAAAAGTTGCAGCATATACCACTTGCGTGGTGCCGCAAAATTCTATGGCAAGTTATTTAAGTGCCATTAATGCTAGTTTGATCACCAAATGGTATCTTTGAGAAACATTTGATAGCCTTCAATTGTGGCTTTACTAGAGAATTTTAAACCTTTTTTGTAAGAACATAGTATATGAGACTGATTTTAAGAAATGTTGCTTTATAAATGTTATGGTGTTTCTATTCCAAGAAAAATGACAAACCCTCAGAGTTTTTGTTAGGATGGAATGGAAAATATGGCGCTGTACAACAGTGCTGGGCTATTTAGCTAAAGACTCCCTGTGTCGTACGCGGGAGACCGGGGTTCAATTCCTCGACTGGAACGAAGGAGTTGGCTGTTTGTTCTTAATGGATTCCATATGTGTTATTTCATAGTTGTGATGTCTTCATATTGTTCTACAATATAGTAAAATGAAGAAAAACCATGGAATGAGTAGGTGTGTCCAAACTTTTGAGGCCATCAAGATGTTTTGGCTTGTAACGAATCTCTTTTTTGTCTGAGGAGGAGTAGGAAGGGTTGGACCAATATGCAGCATGGTAAGTGTCCATGTTAATTTATTAGACTGAACACACAAAACAAAATAACAAAGTGAATGGAAGAAACAAAACAGTTCTGTCAGGTGAATATACAAAACAGAAAACAACTACCCACAAATCGTAGTGGGAACACAGGCTACCTAAGTATGGTTCTCAATCAGAGACAACGATTGGCAGCTGCCTCTGATTGGGAACCATACCAGGCCAAAAGCAGAAATACAAAACATAGAACAAAAACATTGAATGCCCACCCCAACTCACGCCCTTACCAAACTAAAACAGAGACATAAAAAGGAACTAAGGTCAGGACGTGACATGGCTAGAGAATTTGATGATACTACAATGCAACAAATACAGTGGGGCAAAAAAATTATTTAGTCAGCCACCAATTGTGCAAGTTCTCCCACTTAAAAAGATAAGAGAGGCCTATAATTTTCACCATAGGTACACTTCAACTGTGACAGACAAAAGGAGAAAAAAAATCGTAGGATTTTTAATGAATTTATTTGCAAATTATGGTGGAAAATAAGTATTTGGTCTCACTGACAGGAAGCCTATCCCAGAGAGGCTAATTAGAGGGAGAAAAACCTACAGTCATGAGCACAATTATCAGTTTCTATTTAGGTTTATGTCGCCAATTCATTGTCAATTAGAGACACAGTAGGACCCAAAAACATACTCAGTGCTCTAGCTCCCCCTTGCGCTGGTCTGGAGCGATGAAGTGGTGACGCAGGGTACCGTGCTAAACCACAAATTACCTCTAAGTACCGCAGCATAATCGCAAAATTTATGGGGCAACCACTGTAAAACACTTTAAGTTAATTTCCCCCCTATCTTTTCCCTTACATTTTCCTTATCTTTAAGTCAGTTGCAACAAACATTTAAGGTTAAATGTTAAATTAAGTGAAAAAGTTAAGGGTGCCCATGAGGTCCCTTAGCTGCTTCATTCAGTATCGATGTAAATAGCATTTGTGGAGATTAATGTTGCCTTCATCTGCTCTGGTTACAAAAGGAAAACATCAATCAGCTACTGTAGTTCCTTAGCTAAATAATGGAAGGTGCACAATCCATGGCTAGAAAGCTAGCTGGCTAGTTATATTTAGCTGGGTGATTCTGCAACTTTGGGCACTTTGGCCCTGCAAGCTTTCAGAAATGAAACACCATTTTACCACTATTCTACTTGTCTTTGATTTGTCTAGAAATAATATCTGATAATGGCTGTGATCGTAGTATTCAGGAATGTACACTGCTCCAAAAAATAAAGGGAACACTTAAACAACACAATGTAACTCCAAGTCAATCACACTTCTGTGAAATCAAACTGTCCACTTAGGAAGCAACACTGATTGACAATACATTTCACATGCTGTTGTGCAAATGGAATAGACAACAGGTGGAAATTATAGGCAATTAGCAAGACAACCCCAATAAAGGAGTGGTTCTGCAGGTGGTGACCACAGACCACTTCTCAGTTCCTATGCTTCCTGGCTGATGTTTTGGTCACTTTTGAATGCTGGCAGTGCTTTCACTCTAGTGGTAGCATGAGACGGAGTCTACAACCCACACAAGTGGCTCAGGTAGTGCAGCTCATCCAGGATGGCACGTCAATGCGAACTGTGGCAAGAAGGTTTGCTGTGTCTGTCAGCGTAGTGTCCAGAGCATGGAGGCGCTACCAGGAGACAGGCCAGTACATCAGGAGACATGGAGGAGGCCGTAGAAGGGCAACAACCCAGCAGCAGGACCGCTACCTCCGCTTTTGTGCAAGGAGGAGCAGGAGGAGCACTGCCAGAGCCCTGCAAAATGACCTCCAGCAGGCCACAAATGTGCATGTGTCTGCTCAAACGGTCAGAAACAGACTCCATGAGGGTGGTATGAGGGCCCGACGTCCACAGGTGGGGGTTGTGCTTTACAGCCCAACACTGTGCAGGACGTTTGGCATTTGCCAGAGAACCCTAAGATTGGCAAATTCGCCACTGGCGCCCTGTGCTCTTCACAGATGAAAGCAGGTTCACACTGAGCACATGAGACAGACGTGACAGAGTCTGGAGACGCCGTGGAGAACGTTCTGCAGCCTGTAACATCCTCCAGCATGACCGGTTTGGCGGTGGGTCAGTCATGGTGTGGGATGGCATTTCTTTGGGGGGCCGCACAGCCCTCCATGTGCTCGCCAGAGGTAGCCTGACTGCCATTAGGTACCGAGATGAGATCCTCAGACCCCTTGTGAGACCATATGCTGGTGCGCTTGGCCCTGGGTTCCTCCTAATGCAAGACAATGCTAGACCTCATGTGGCTGGAGTGTGTCAGCAGTTCCTGCAAGAGGAAGGCATTGATGCTATGGACTGGCCCGGTCCGTTCCCCAGACCTGAATCCAATTGAGCACATCTGGGACATCTGTCTCGCTCCATCCACCAACGCCACGTTATACCACAGACTGTCCAGGAGTTGGCGGATGCCTTAGTCCATGTCTGGGAGGAGATCCCTCAGGAGACAATCCGCCACCTCATCAGGAGCATGCCCAGGCGTTGTAAGGAGGTCATACAGGCACGTGGAGGCCACACACACTACTGAGCCTCATTTGGACTTGTTTTAAGGACATTACATCAAAGTTGGATCAGCCTGTAGTGGGGTTTTCCACTTTAATTTTGAGTGTGACTCCAAATCCAGACCTCCATGGGTTGATAAATTTGATTTCCATTGATTAATTTTTGTGTGATTTTTTTTGTAAGCACATTCAACTATGTAAAGAAAAAAGTATTTAATAAGAATATTTCATTCATTCAGATCTAGGATGTGTTATTTTAGTGTTCCCTTTATTTTTTTGAGCAGTGTATATATTTTTGTCATTTTTCTCAGACAGCCATAAACAAATGTAATTTCCATCATGGCAATTTTAGTTGAAAATGAAATATCTTAAAACTAATTTATAACACATGTGTACATTAATTTGTATTGAATAATATTTTAAGTGATTATTAGTTTTTCTAATATTAATAATTCAACACAATGCCTGAATGTATAAACTGATTTTTTTTTATTTATCATGAAAAATGAGAGATTTCCACCCAATCTTTTTGAGAGATTATGATAAAGACCATATGATTTCCCTCTCTAAAACAAATCAATCAATGTCAATTATAAATGATATACTAATTTACCCCAAAAATATGGGTGTGGTGGAAATGACATCTATGTAAAAAAAAATGTTTTAAAATAAGTATGAAAACAATATTTTATTACAAACAGTTTGAACAACAACCATTGTTAATCTTTTAATTAATTGAAGACAAAGTATGTTTCCAAAAGTAGCTGATGGGCAGGGCTCAAAGAAGCAGGCCAGTGTTTTTGAGATATGGGCACAGATTGCAGGGGGGTCATTCGCATAGAAGAGCTCAATGAGCCAAGGCAAACTGTATAATTTGTGGTATATTCAACACGGGTCTGGAGGTTCACCTGCTTGTGAGATACACCAAAGTGAACTGCCTGTATTTCACTAGTGTAATTATACAGGTAGATCTTTGCAAAGTCAATATGCACAATGATCTCCTCTTTCTGGAGGTTCTCTTTTAATTCTCTGTTTGGAGTATTGATGTTGAATGGTGTACTTGTATTTCCCCCAACTTCTCTTTCAATCCTTTGAAGAAGTCCTCCAGTAGAATCTGCAGTGTTCCACACACCTTTTCTTTTACTGTCAAATGTACTGTGAACTTCTCCAAGTTTCCCTCTTGGTTTTTCCTTCTCTCTCTTCAGCTTTGTTTTTCAACTCAAACCACCATGTCTGCTCACCAGCAGATGTTGGCTCTTTTGCTTGGCAAAGGGAGCACTCTGTACATGCACTCTTTCTTCAGGTTCTCACAGCGCAAAGACTCTTTGTGATGCTGTAGTTTTACCGCCATGAGCCGCCGTGAGATGGAGGTTGGCATGGGTTTTGCAGAGGCATGTGTCCCTATCCTGGACTGTTGGCTTGACAACCCCAAAAGGATGTCTTCTGCAGAATTCACAGGACATTTTCATCTCTGAATATTCCCTCTTAAAATTCTGATAAAGGTTCTGAATTGTGCCATTCAAGAAGCACTACTGATTTTCTTCTTGTTCCTCATTAGTGTGTCCTTTTTCTCTGTTGTTGCTCTGCTGTTGTCATCATGTTCATAGAATCTAGTGATTTTCTCTTCTGTGGCTTTGTAATTATGTTACACTTTTTTTCCTGGAGTATTGAAGACTTGTTGGCCTGTTTTCATTTGCCCTTTGACCAGGCCATACTTTCTCAGGATGTTGCCTCTGAGCATTTTTGAAGCCATTTGTTTGTCCTTGGCATTGCAAACATGTTGTTATACTTTTGCTTTAACTCTGTAATGATGCCATTTTGAAACTATAAAATCCTTCGGAGTTCCCTTCATTTCCTGTTTTGTCTTTGGGGAATCTTGTCTCTCCATTTTCTTCATCAGTTGATCATACTTTATTTTGTATTTCTCAGCTTTCCGTAAAGTTTTATCAAGTTTGACATTTGTCATGCAAAGATCTCTGTTTTTGAGCGACCTCTTCCAAACCTTTTCCTTCCAACAAGTATCCGACTTCTCATTCCTGTTGCAGATGGTGAGGAAGGGGAATCAGGGGCAGGTAAGTTAGGGGTAGGTAAGTTAGAGGCAGGTATGTTGTCCTGATGCTCTGGCTGCAAGTCATCTGGTGACTGAGGTGGTGTGTTGCCTGATAGGTAGGTCTCATTGCAACTGTTCTCTTTCAAATATGTCTTCTATTCCGTTGGTTGCATTTCCATTTCCTTCCCTTGCTTCTTTGTTTTCGCTTTGTAAACTCAGAGATAGATTTCACTTCTCCCTTTTCTTTTTTTTTCCAGCATCTCTCCCTGTCTATTTGCAGATGTTCCTGGTATCGTATAGGATATTTATTTTTATTTTGTTTCTATGTCTGTGACCTCTGCTGTTTTATGTGGCATCTTTTAAAAGCAAAGAACAATACTACTTAAGTTTTTTCAACTTGTGCACACCTTGGAGCATTTTCTAGATTCAATTGATTTAAACCATGATTAAATAAACCAAAAGTAATAACATAATAGATGTTTGTAATTTTTGCCACGTTCTGTCATTTCCACCACTGTTAAGTTTGAGATGGAAATTACTTTCATGGAAATGACGCTTCTACAGTTTTGAGCAAAGAATAACAGACTGGTTAGCATGCTTTGGCTAGTATTTCGGCTAGCATAGAGTTTACACTAAATACATCATCTACATTTTTTCTCAAAATTCTACCACAAATGAAAGAAATTATAGCCTGTTTAAAAATGAATGACAATTAAAAAATATTCTCTCTACAAGCAATATTTAATTGACTCTTTCTCTAGTAGATAACATTATATAATGTGTAATTATTAATGTTTTCTCATAGAAAAACAGTAGAAACTCGAAATTTTGGGTCAGGGACAAGGGTAAAACAGGGAAATTGAGGTTTAAATTGCATAAAATACTTTGATATAGAGGTTTTAAAAAAACTGGGGTGATTGTAGTGAAAAAATAATAAAAATCCCCATAATTGACCCAGAGGACATAGCTACTCTGCAAGCTAGCCTTCAAACTATGGAAATATTTGAGGGACTCTATGCAACACCCTTAAACAATTCCATTAGGTAATGTAAAATTATTCCTTAAGGGAAACACTTAAGATGTTTTATACAACTGGGCCCTGATGTACTTAATAGTTAATCAAAGAGAGACTGGATGGTGTCATCTCAATCAAATATTACTACCCAAACAATCATATATAACAAACTAATCTCACTTTACTGTCAGCAACTTAAATAATACATACAATAGCTGGGTCCAATCTGACACATTCATTTTTCTATATACCTATAGCCTATGCAGTGGCGTTTTAGCATGTCAAACAACCCATTTTTTTCTCTAAACAATGCAAACGGTGCCCACAGAAGTTTAGGGTCCACTTAAAGCTGTCCCGAGAGTGGAGCTTATGGCTGACTTGATTAAATAAATATGGTTTCTATTGACTCCTTGTTGATTTGTGTAACTTGATAAGAACCACATTCTCTCTCAATAATAATGAATGTCGACATTAGTTTTCCCTTTGGAACAACACTCAAACATTATTACATTTATGTTCAGTAAATTCACAATGTTTGTTCTTATATAGTTCAGATAAATTCCGCAAGATGTTGAGGCCTTAACTTTACTCTTCTTTAAGTCACCACAGAAAGAGAGAGACCCAGACTCAGCTGTTAGTCTACAATTTGAAGTGTTTTAATAGGCCTAGTATGTGGTCTAAAAGGGAAGGACAATTCAATCATGAGGATCCACTTTTATAGACAATATACAGACGCACTGACAGCGCATTGTGCAAACAAAACAACCCTCGCAATATGAACTGGAATTACATTGGTCTATTACTGAACTTTTTGTTGAACAAAAGAGACTGTCAAGGAGGGGATACTATTATATAATGTTGTTGGGTCTGTAACTTACCATCAGCCTAGCTAATTATAACACACAATGTAAAAAGCAATTAACATTGCCTAAAATTATTAATAAGATGCTAATATTAATTATGGCAATGGCATATACGACGATAAGCAGTTAAGAGGCATGCTGTAATTTGGATTAGGACATGAGCAAGCTGAAACGGATGTAGCTTAATATGTCGCCTATTTGTTCAGCATTTTTTAAATTGACAGAGCGACATAATTCAGGTCATGGGCTGTTCTTACAGTATTCTCCCTGTACATCAAGTCAGAACCGTAGGATAAATAACGGGGGCACATAAGCAGACAATGAAAGCTCTTACAATATTCGATCATTACATCTCTCTAAAACAGGCTATACCACCTTTTGTGTGTAGCTCTATGCCTAACGGTGCCCCCTTCCTTTGTCCTCCTCTCACAGGTGAGCAGCGTAGCTCAGTGAACGAGTCCAGTAGTCTTCTGGGGGGTTCGCCGCGACGCCAGTGTGGGCGTAAGGGCTCACCCTACCACACTGGTCAGCTCCACCCTGCTGTGCGCGTGGCCGACCTTCTCCAACACATCAACCAGATGAAAACTGCAGAGGGCTACGGCTTCAAACAGGAGTATGAGGTAGGCAGTATGGGTTGTGGCTGATGTGCATGGTTGTGGCTGATGTGCATTTGGATGGTATAAGGGTGTATTGCTGGGGAAGGTGTGACAAAATAGAAGTTTGTAGTCATGTCATCATACACTGTTTAGGGTTTTAAAATGTAGAAATTTTCATAATTTACAAGTCAAAATTGTAGATAGTTAATAGTTAATAGTCAGATTGTGTGAAGTTATCACTCACATCCCAGTTCTTACAGACTGCAGAAATGTATGATCAGGGTTAAAATAAACTTCTTGGACCAAGTTGACTGTGAGACTATTAAATCATCATTGTCTGGAGCTCAGATAGCCCCTCTGTCAGAGTTGCTGTAGCAGTGTAGCTGATGAAGCCCCCTAATCCCCAGGTGTTCTCCAGACCAGGAGGCCCTTTGTTCCCCAGCCCAGTGACCGCCAATTGCCTCAGCATCGGGGGCTCGGTGGCTCCCAACCCCTGGCTGTCCTCCAGTACCACAATGATAAAAGAAGATCCTCTGTACTCTGGTTGGAGGACAATTCTAAATAGAGGCTTTTGGGCTTCACCACTGCTAAGTGGCTGTGGTGTGATGTATAGGATGCCACCAAGTTGAAAGTGTTCTTAAGTGGTGCATGGCACAACGAGGGAGACATTTTGTGAAATCATTGCCTACAATTAAGGAGAGAAGCCTTGGGGGACTTATAGGCTCTGTTCCAAACTTCTTTATGCATCAGGGAGTGTGTGTTAAGGAGAGTCTCGCTTGGTTCACTTATCTCCTGAGGGCTCCCAAGTGGTGCAGCGGTCTAAGGCACTGCATCACAGTGCTAGAGGCGCCACTACAGACCCTGTTTTGATCCTGGGCTGTATCACAACCAGCCGTGATCGGGACTCCCATAGGGCGGTGCACAATTGGCTCAGCATCGTCCTGGATAGGGGAGTTTGGCCTGGGTAGGCCGTTATTGTAAATAAGAATTTGTTCTTAACTGACTTGCCTAGTTAAATAAATAAAATAAAATATTTTGACATTCAGACTGTGGAATTGAATCTGTACTTTACCGTAGGTAGAGAGGGAAATGTTTTTGTTTTGGGAGAGAAGCAGAACTGAACCCACTTATTATTCCAGTACCTCTGTAACGGCTGATTTCCATGGCTCTCTGGATGCGTCGGGCCACATTTTGGAGGGCAAACAGCCCTGAAACAGTTGTCCCCAGTGGGGTACTTCTCCAGTCAACAGCAGACTCTGGGGTGAGCTACATCCCTGTCTGTTGCCTGTGGTTTCCCTGTCACATGTCAAGGAAAAGATAGAAAATATCTCACTCCCCAATTTCTCCCTGGCTACATGCTTGCTCTTCTGGTTCTGGAACTCCGCTTGTAGACTCATTAAACTGTCCCCCACAGGCAAAACTCTCCACAACAAAAATCTATATTCAGCTCCCTGTATTTTCTCTATCTATGTCTCTCTCCATTACAATTGAAAACAATGAGGACTATCGTGCTCTCCTGACCACCTAGGCTTTATTTCCCAGTGGAATGCCAATGTAGGACATTCAGAGATATTGATCAGCTATCTGCAGTGCGTTGGAAGGGACTGGCATGTCTGAGCTGTGGGTGGACCTGTATTCCCACTGCAGTTACTTGCAGGTAAACACTAAGATGTAGAGAACTGAGGCATTCACTATGCTGTACAGGGCATCACCTTGAGGCAAAGCTTGAAAGGCATAATCGATCGATTTATTGTATGTCTAGATACAGTAGAGAAGGTTTGTGTGTGGAATGAAGTAAACACAACAAGAACTGTTTTCACCGATCACAGCCAAGGTTTTTGAATTGTGTCTTCAGGATGTTGACTTATACTGTCATTATGATTAGGAAAAAGGAACGTAGTCAACACCGGTGGGATGGTTGACATAGTGATATTGCACTGGGGGAGAAAAAAAGACAGCGATAATTTGAAACCACTGCAGCAAAATTATTCATGACACAGTTATGTAACGGCTCAGACTGTTCTTCACTGTGTCTCGTCTTTGTCTTTCATTCGAGTTTTCTCTTAATTTTTTGTGTGATCCTCAGAACCAATTAACCCCTCCCTGCAACACCCCCCCTAGACAGGGTTTGGGTGGTTACTCTCTCTCTCTGTGGGGAGCAGTGGGGTTGTAATCCCCTGCTCAGCATGCAGGCTTGGATTCACCCACAGTCCCCTCTGGTGGCTGAACAACCACAGGTGTGTGTGGGCGGGGACTTGGCCCCACATACTAGGGGAGAGGAGTAGCTGATGAGAGCATAATAGAGCTGGATCCCACTGCTGGGGTTGTCCTTGAGTCCGGAATGTCATGGGATGGCGATAGTGAAGCATGTTGATGAGAGGAACTTGTTGGAACAGAGTTGTGCATGGAGCCGTGACTAGCCAGAATGTATGGGATTCACTAGAGAGCGTCATGTTCACACACAGAGAGAGAAAATCAAATCAAATTTTGCTGGTCACATGCATATGGTTAGCAGATGTTAAGGCGAGTGTAGCGAAATGCTTTTGCTTCTAGTTCCGACCATGCAGTAATATCTAACAAGTTATCTAACAATTTCACAACAACTACCTTATACACACAAGTGTAAAGGAATTAATAAGAATATGTACATAAATATATGGATGAGCGATGGCCGAACGGCATAGGCAGGATGCAGTAGATGGTATAGAGTACAATATATACATATGAGTAATGTGGGGTATGTAAACATTATATCAAGTGGCACTGTTTAAAGTGACCAGTGATACATTTATTACATCCAATTTTTTATTATTAAAGTGGCTAGAGATTTGAGTCAGTATGTTGGTGGCAGGCACTCAATGTTAGTGATGGCTGTTTAACAGTCTGATGGCCTTGAGATGGAATCTGTTTTTCAGTCTCTCGGTCCTGGCTTTGATGCACCTGTACTGACCTGTACTCTCCTTCTGGATGATAGCGGAGTGAACAGGCAGTGGCTCGGGTGGATGTTGTTCTTGAGGATATTTTTGGCCTTCCTGTGACATCGGGTGGTGAAGGTGTCTTGGAGGGCAGGTAGTTTGCCCCCGGTGATGCGTTGTGCACTACACTCTGGAGAGCTTTGCGGTTGTGGGCAGAGCAGTTGCCGTACCAGGCGGTGATACACCCCGACAGGATGCTCTCGATTGTGCATCTGTAAAAGTTTTTGGTGACAAGCCAAATTTCTTCAGCCTCTGGAGGTTGAAGAGGCGCTGTTGCGCCTTCTTCACCACGCTGTCTGTGTGAGTGGACCATTTCAGTTTGTCAGTGATGTGTACGCCAAGGAACTTAAAACGTTCCACCTTCTGCACTACTGGCCCGTCGATGTGGATAGGGGGTTGCTCCCTCTGCTCTTTCCTGAAGTCCACGATCATCTCCTTTGTTTTGATGACGTTGAGTGTGAGGTTGTTTTCCTGACACCACACTCCAAGGGCCCTCAACCCCTCCCTGTAGCAAAGGCTCTTCCACACGTTCGGCATTATCAGTTAACGTGAACAGGTATTATCAGTTAGTCCGAATGGTCTTTGAAAAGCACTACAGCATCATGATGTATGTATTGGCTCACTACTTGACAGATATTGCTGCAATTATACCCACTCATTTTCTATTTCCCCCTTACTTCACTCAAACACAACTGACAACTGCAGATATAATGGTTTAGAAGAGACACATTGTAAATATGTTTGACACGATAGGGGAAGAGTGGTATTGGTAACAGTATCATTAACATGTACTTCCCTAAACCTCGACAGAGCTTCTTTGATGGCTGGGACTGCACCAAAAAGAAGGACAAAACTAAAGGGAGGCATGACACGTTGATGGGATGTAAGTCATCATGGACATGCCAGCCCTCTTGTGACGAAAGCACTGATCACCGTAAGCAATATTGTCAATCACAAATATGTGTTCTATTCTTTTGCCATGTAATTATTGATATGTGGGATCTTTTGGCCAGGTCTTCCATGTAAAATATATATATTTACCTTAGTGGAAGAACCTGAGCTAAAGATGCATATTATCAGCAAAAAAAGAAACAACCTCTCACTGTCAACTGTGTTTATTTTCAGCAAACTCAACATGTGTAAATATTTGTATGAACATAACAAGATTCAACAACTGAGACATAAACTGAACAAGTTCCACAGACATGTGACTAACACAAATGGAAAAATGTGTCTCTGAACAAAGGGGGGGTCAAAATCAAACGGTCAGTATCTGGTGTGGCCACCCGATTTGCAAGTTCTTGCTGGACACTCTTCCACCTGCAAGTTCCCAGACATTTCTGGGGGAATGGCCCTAGCCCTCACCCTCCGTTCCAACAGGTCCCAGACGTGCTCAATGGGATTGAGATCCGGGCTCTTCTCTGGCCATGGCAGAACACCGACATTCCTGTCTTGCAGGAAATCACACACAGAACGAGCAGTATGGCTGGTGACATTGTCATGCTGGAGGGTCATATCAGGATGAGCCTGCAGGATGTGTACCACATGAGGGAGGAGGATGTCTTCCTTGTAACACACAGCGTTGAGATTGCCTGCAATGACAACGAGCTCAGTCCGATGATGCTGTGACACACCGCCCAAGACAATGACGGAAACCTCCAAATCGATCCCGCTCCAGAGTACAGGCCTCGGTGTAATGCTCATTCATTCGACGATGAGCGCGAATCCGACCATCACCCCTGGTCAGACAAAACCGCGACTTGTCAGTGAAGAGCACTTTTTGCCAGTCCTGTCTGGTCCAGTGACGATGGGTTTGTGCCCATAGGTGGTGATGTTGCTGGTGATGTCTGGTGAGGACCTACAACAGGCCTACATGCCCTCAGTCCAGCCTCTCTCGGCCTATTGTAGACAGTCTGTGCACTGATGGAGGGATTGTGCGTTTCTGGTGTAACTCGGGCAGTTGTTGTTGCCATCCTGTTCCTGTCCCGCAGATGTGATGTTCCGATATACCGATCCTGTGCAGGTATTGTTACACGTGGTCTGCCACTGTGAGGACGATCAGCTGTCCGTCACAGTACGGACATTGCAATTTATTGCCCTGGCCACATCTGCAGTCCTCATGCCTCCTCGCAATATGCCTAAGGCACGTTAACGCAGATGAGCTCAGGCCCTGGGCATCTATCTTTTGGTGTTTTTCAGAGTCAGTGGAAAGGCCTCTTTAGTGTCCTGAGTTTTCATAACTGTGAGCTTAATTGCCTACCGTCTCTAAGCTGTTAGTGTCTTAACGATGTTCATTAATTGTTTATGGTTCATTGAACAAGCATAGGAAACAGTGTTTAAACCCTTTACAATGAAGATCTGTGAAGTTATTTTGATTTTTACGAATTATCTTTGAAAGACAGGGTCCTGAAAATTGGAAGTTTCTTTTTGTGTTTATATACAGGACCAGTCAAAAGTTTGGACACACCTACTCATTCAAGGGTTTTCCTTATTTTTCCCTATTTTCTACATTTTAGAATAATAGTGAAGACATCAAAACTATGAAATAACACACATGGAATCATGTAGTAACAAAAAATGTGTTAAATAAAAAATATATTTTATATTTGAGATTCTTCAAAATAACTTTGCCTTGATGACAGCTTTACACACTCTTGGCAGTTTCTCAGCCACCTTCACCTAGAATGCGTTTCCAACCGTCTTGAAGGAGTTCCCACAAATGCTAAGCACTTGTTGGCTGCTTTTCCTTCACTCTGCCGTCCAACTCATCCCAAACCATCTCAATTTGGTTGAGGTCGTGTGATTATGGAGGCCAGGTCATCTGATGCAGCACACCATCACTCTCCTTCTTGGTCAAATAGCTCTTCCACTGCCTGGAGGCGTGTTGGGTCATTGTCCTGTTGAAAAACCAATGATAGTCCCACTAATCGCAAATTGCGTATCGCTGCCGAGTGCGGTGGTAGCCATGCCTTGAATTTGAAATAAATCACAGACAGTGTCACCAGCAAAGCCCCCACACACATCACACCTGCTCCTCCATGCTTCACGGTGGGTACCACACATGAGGAGATCATCCGTTCACCTTCTCTGCGTCTCACAGCGATAGGAAACAAAAATCTCAAATATGTTCTCATCAGATCAAAGGACAGATTTCCACCAGTCTAATATCCATTACTCGGAAGTCTCATCCTCTTATTGGTGTCCTTTAGTAGTTGTGTCTTTGCAGCAATTTGACCATGAAGGCCTGATTCACACAGTCTCCTCTGAACAGTTGATGTTGAGATGTGTCTGTTACTTGAACTCTGCGATGCATTTATTTGGGCTGCAATTTCTGAGGCTGGTAACTCTAATGAATGTATCCTCTGCAGCAGAGGTAACTCTGGGTCTTCCTTTCCTGTGGCGGTCCTCACGAGAGCCAGTTTCATCATAGAGTTTGATGTTTTTTTGCGACTGCACTTGAAGAAACGTTCAAAGTTCTGATCTTCATGTCTTAAAGCAATGATGGACTGTCATTTCTCTTTGCTTATTTGAGCTGTTCTTGCAATAATATGGACTTGGTCTTTTACCAAATAGGGCTCTCTTCTGTATACCACCCCTACATTGTCACAACACAACTGATTGGCTCAAACGCATTAAGGAAAGAAATTCCACAAAGTAACTTTTACCAAGGCACACCTGTTAATTGAAATGCATTCCAGGTGTGCAAAGCTGTCATCAAGGCAAACGTTGCCTACTTTGAAGAACCTCAAAATATTTATTAAACACTTTTTGGGGGTTACTATATGATTCCATATGTGTTATTTCATAGTTTTGATTTTAGTCAGGTCTAAAGAAACATTATTATATAAAGAAAATGTATTTCAGATGAACAGAATATGAGTTGGCTTACTGTAGGCCTATGTTGTTTGGCTATCTTCCATGCCATATGCTGTAGACTTGTTCATTTAGCTGAGAAGATATGCCTATGTCCCGTGCCATTATTTTATTTGACATGATTTTATTGTAAGAAGAATATGATCAAACTTAGCTGAATAAAATGGAAAGGATATTTTTTCCAATACGGAGCGACTGTGCGTGTGAAGTGGCTATGTTGAGCGTAAAAGTGATAATTTCCTATATACTAGATTTAGTTATTTGTCAACTTTATTTGTGAATGAGACACACCTTAGAATGTTTTAGAAATCAAAACATTTATGACCTGCATGGTGCGACTATAGGCTATTCACTATTTGAGAAAGTACCAAAAAAAGCTTGCGCTCTGTTGCTTGCCTCATTCTGCACAGTTGTTCTCTCATCAATTAATCTTATTTTCACTCATCAGACTATATTCTCAATGTAATTTTGTCTTTATTAATATGCAAAACTAGTTTTGATTTAGAATTGCCCATTATCAAATGGGCAGGAATAGGGTGGGGTGAAAAATGACATGTCCTCTATGCACTCGATTAGCGAATTGAGGCCGCCCTTTCCCAAACGGATACTTCAGTTTTATAGCGGAGCATGTGCTTTGAGAAATACATTTAAGAACACTTATTTTATTCCACGCATTAACCACTGTTTGAGGAGCATACTCTCGCTTCCTGACTGGTGATTTTCTGCCAAAACTATGTATGCCATGGGCTCTCCAACCTTGTTCTTGCAGCTACCCAGTGCTTAATTTGGGTGTGAAATTTGTTTGGGAACATTGATAGTAACATGTTTTCGCAGCAAAACATATTTCACTAAACCGTTGACAGGCCGTCTGTGTACTCGAAAAAGGAATAATGGAAAGAGAAGTGGATGAAAACGTGAGACATGCTGTATAGATAAATGTAATGTCACCCAATTAAATTATTTAAATTATAAAAAATCCCCTATTTATTACTAGACTATTCAAATCCAAATTCGCTGATTGTAGGCTAACTGTTAGCTGCCCTGCATAATCAATGAACCAACAGTATCGCCTAGGGCTATACATTCTCTCCCAGACTCATGGATAGATATTTTGGAGCGTAGCACAAGGTAACCAGGCTTGGCTTGGCCTTAAACAGTTGCATAAGCTCTAATATTCAAATGGTGGTTTGAATTAATCATCACCTTAGAAAGTGCAGTCCATTACATGGTGTTAGGCTTTGAAACAACATCCACAACAATGTTTTCCGCTCAGATTCAACCTGCTGTTGGACTTCTTTAGCTGAGTTTTAAAAGTATAGGTATACTGTTTTGATGATAAGTGTTTGTGATTTTCAATTGCATTTGCTTTTATTTCAGAGTAGTTAGAGGGAAAATAGTGCCCTGAGTACCAGGCCATTAGGACCTGATGGTAGTTAGCAAGTTGGGTACTACCAAAGCATATCCAGAGTGCATTAAAGGAGATTACCGTGACTGAACGGTCACATGGAGTTTTACTGCGGTCATTGTCGCAACAGCCCTATCTGTGACCAACAGAAGAATATCTGTATTCCCAATCATGTAAAATCTGTCAAGGCTCAGGAGAAGACCCAGATGCAGATAGTAACAAAAGTTTATAAAAAAAATAGGGGGGGGCAGGCAAACTACAGGTCAAGGGTGGGCAGAGGTCAGTAATCCAGAGCAGAGTCCGAAAGGTCCAGAACGGCAGCCAGGCTCAGGGTCAGGGCAGGCAGAGGTCAGTAATCCAGGGCGGTGTGACAAGGTACGGAACGGCAGTCAGGGTCAAGGCAGGCAGAATGGTCAAAACCGTGAGAACTAGAGAAAGACAGGAGCATGGGGAAACCTGCTGGTAGGTTTGACGAAACAAATAGAACTGGCAACAGACAAACAGAATACATATATAAATACACTGGGGATAATGGGGAAGATGGGCGACACCTGGAGGGGGGCGGAGACGAGCACAAAGACAGGTGAAACAGATCAGGGTGTGACAAATCCATAGACTAGGGCCTAATTTACGTATTTCCATTGACTGATTTCCTTAGTGTTGGTCCCATGTTGACATGAGCTGAAATAAATTATGGCAAAACAAGCTTATTTCTCTCGAATGTTGTGCAAAAATTTGTTTACATCCCTATTAGTGAGCATTTCTCCTTTGCCAAGATAATCCATCCACCTGACAGGTGTGGCATATCAAGAATCTGATTAAACAGCATGATCATTACACAGGTGTACCATGTGCTGGGGACAATAAAAGGCCACTCTAAAATGTGCAGTTTTGTCACACACCACAATGCCACAGTTGTCTCAAGTTTTAAGGGAGGGTGCAATTGGCATGCTAACTGCAGGAATAGCCACCGAGCTGTTTCCAGAGAATTGAATGTTAATTTCTCTACTATTGGCTGCCTCCAACATCATTTTAGAGAATTTTAGAGAAGGCAAATGCTCACCTTCGATGGCCACTGGCACGCTGGAGAAGTGTCCTCTTCACGGATGAAGCCTGGTTTCAACTGTCCCGGGAAGATGGCAGACAGCGTGTGCCCGATGGAGGTGGTTGGGTTATGGTATGGGCGTGCATACATTATGGAAAATGAACACACTTGCATTTTATCAATCACAATTTGAATGCTCAGAGATACCGTGACAAGATCCTGAGCCCTATTTGTCATGCCATTCATCCACCCCCATCACTTAATGTTTCAGCATGATATTGTATGGCTCCATTTCGCAAGGATCTGTACAGAATTCCTGGAAGCTGAAAATGTCCCAGTTCTTCCATGGCCTGCATACTCACTAGACATGTCTTCCCATTGAGCATGTTTGGGATGCTCTGGATTGACGTGTAGGACATCCTCTTCCAGTTCCCGCCAATAACCAGTAACTTCGCACAGCCATTGAAGAGGGGTGGGACAACATTCCCCAGGCCACATTCAACAGCCTGATCAACTCTATGCGAAAGAGATGTGTTGCATTGTAACAGGCAAATGGTGGTCACACCAGATACTGACTGGTTTTCTGATCCACGGCCCTACATTTCTTTTAAGGTATCTCTGACCAACAGATGCATATCTGTATTCCCAGTCATGTGAAATCCATAGATTAGGGCCCAATGAATTCATTGCAATTGACTGATTTCCATATATGAACTCAGTAAAGGCTTTGAAATTGTTTCATGTTGTGTTTATATGTACAGTGCCTTGCGAAAGTATTCGGCCCAATCATGAAGTGGAACGACATTTATTGGATATTTCAAACTTTTTTAACAAATCAAAAACTGAAAAATTGGGCGTGCAAAATTATTCAGCCCCCTTAAGTTAATACTTTGTAGCGCCACCTTTTGCTGCGATTACAGCTGTAAGTCGCTTGGGGTATGTCTCTATCAGTTTTGCACATCGAGAGACTGACATTTTTTCCCATTCCTCCTTGCAAAACAGCTCGAGCTCAGTGAGGTTGGATGGAGAGCATTTGTGAACAGCAGTTTTCAGTTCTTTCCACAGGTTCTCGATTGGATTCAGGTCTGGACTTTGACTTGGCCATTCTAACATCTGGATATGTTAATTGTTGAACCATTCCATTGTAGATTTTGCTTTATGTTTTGGATCATTGTCTTGTTGGAAGACAAATCTCCGTCCCAGTCTCAGGTCTTTTGCAGACTCCATCAGGTTTTCTTCCAGAATGGTCCTGTATTTGGCTCCATCCATCTTCCCATCAATTTTAACCATCTTCCCTGTCCCTGCTGAAGAAAAGCAGGCCCAAACCATGATGCTGCCACCACCATGTTTGACAGTGGGGATGGTGTGTTCAGGGTGATGAGCTGTGTTGCTTTTACGCCAAACATAACGTTTTGCATTGTTGCCAAAAAGTTCAATTTTGGTTTCATCTGACCAGAGCACCTTCTTCCACATGTTTGGTGTGTCTCCCAGGTGGCTCGTGGCAAACTTTAAACTACACTTTTTATGGATATCTTTAAGAAATGGCTTTCTTCTTGCCACTCTTCCATAAAGGCCAGATTTGTGCAATATACGACTGATTGTTGTCCTATGGACAGAGTCTCCCACCTCAGCTGTAGATCTCTGCAGTTCATCCAGAGTGATCATGGGCCTCTTGGCTGCATCTCTGATCAGTCTTCTCCTTGTATGAGCTGAAAGTTTAGAGGGACGGCCAGGTCTTGGTAGATTTGCAGTGGTCTGATACTCCTTCCATTTCAATATTATCGCTTGCACAGTGCTCCTTGGGATGTTTAAAGCTTGGGAAATCTTTTTGTATCCAAATCCGGCTTTAAACTTCTTCACAACAGTATCTCGGACCTGCCTGGTGTGTTCCTTGTTCTTCATGATGCTCTCTGCGCTTTTAACGGACCTCTGAGACTATCACAGTGCAGGTGCATTTATACGGAGACTTGATTACACACAGGTGGATTGTATTTATCATCATTAGTCATTTAGGTCAACATTGGGTCATTCAGAGATCCTCACTGAACTTCTGGAGAGAGTTTGCTGCACTGTAAGTAAAGGGGCTGAATAATTTTGCACGCCCAATTTTTCAGTTTTTGATTTGTTAAAAAAGTTTGAAATATCCAATAAATGTCGTTCCACTTCATGATTGTGTCCCACTTGTTGTTGATTCTTCACAAAAAAATACAGTTTTATATCTTTATGTTTGAAGCCTGAAATGTGGCAAAAGGTCACAAAGTTCAAGGGGGCCGAATACTTTCGCAAGGCACTGTATATATTATATTGTGGAAATAATACATTGAATATGTATTGTACTTACCTGCAGTATAGTATGATTGCTATTCATGTGTGCATGGATATTATTGGCATTGACTGTGACCTTTTCCCTTGGATGATGTCATCACCCGAGTCGGATCTGTTCAATGCGACTCTACCACATGTTGAGTGGGCTGTATCGTTTGGCTGTATTTGTGGCGCTTGTACATGTCTGTACACATTTTATTTCTTAGGTTGAAAGTAAAGGAAAGTAATTTTGAAATGTGTGTAGGCATTCCTTGTCAAGTTACTACACTCTTTTTGGTGACGAGGATAAATCTTGATCAGCATGTATCAGCATGTATCAATGTGCTAGCTAACTAAGAAACAGTGGAGGGAGTCAGCTTGCTAGCTAGCTGATGAGTGACGGAGAGCAGCCATCGCTGGAGGGAAACACCGATGGTGACGATCAAGGACAAGTTGTCGTTATCATAGCAATGTTTGGGACTATCACTGAGTTTGTGGAATAGAACAAAGACTGGGCAAAATATGTGGAAAGGTTGGAACACTTTTTCTTGGTAAATGGAATTACAGATGAGGCTAAACGGCGCTTTATTCTCTTGAGTGTGTGTGGGGCTAAAACCTACAAGCTAATGAGGAATTTGGCTACACCACGGAGACCGGGAGAAATTATTTGTGTGGCTCTCGTTAAAACTCACCCCAATCCAAAGCCTTCAGTGATTGTCCATAGGTTCAAGTTCAACTGCCATTTTTGGAAAACAGGTCAGTTTGTTAACTGAATTATGTTAACTCTCTGAACATTGTGAATTTGGGGCTATGTTAGAGGACGTGCTCTGTGACAGATGAGTCTGTGGCATTAATGAGGACAGCAGACAGTACCATTTGCTGGGGGAAGCCACACTGGCTTTCAAGAGATTATTGGAACTATCTCAAGGGATGGAGATGGCCGCTAGTAAGTAATGCTAAAAATATTCAAAAGGCCGAAAGTGGAAGCTGTGCAGTGCATCAGGTGACAAAAGAGGTGGCAGGAAAAACGGGAAAAGCAGTGGAATGCTTCAGATGTGGGGGAACACATTATGCAAACCATCTAAATTCAAGGATACTTTGTCACAATTGCAACAAAAAGGGACATTTAGCAAACAAATGCAGGGGTCCTAGGAGCAAGCCAGAGGGTGGGCAGACTGGGCAGGGCAAGTTCACAACTAAAAAGCTGCAGTCAGCAGCGCACGACTTAGAGAGCACAGAGTAGGACGAGCATTGGTCCTACAACATGTTTAATGTGAGTGGGCTGTGCGCAGAGCCTGTCTATGCTACAGTGAAGGTAGATGGAAAGCAGATGAGGATGGAGGTTGACACAGGGGCCTCTTCCTCTAGTTTCAGTGAGGAGACCTACAAAGAAATGTGGGGCTCAAAACAGGCTTCAGCCCTCACACCGGCAGGGATCAGACTGCGTACGTACACCGGGGAGACCATAACATTGCTAGGCGCTCTAGATGTGGACATTGCATACAACAATCAGCAAGCGAGAGCGCGGCTCCTGGTGGTGAAAGGGAATGGGCCTAGTTTACTAGTGCATGACTGGCTCACTAAAATACAACTGAACTGGTGTGTGTTTTCTCTCACCCAAGTGACTAAGGATGTCATTCATAATTACCCTGAGATTTTAAAAGATGAACTGGGCACACTGCAGTTAAGCTGTTCACGGATCCTCAGGCCAAGCCTCACTTTTTCAATCCCAGGACAACGCCTTAAAAAAAAGAGAAAGTTGAGGATGAGTTGGAGCGGCTGCAGGAAATAGACATCATTACTCTCATTCAGTTCTCCCGTTGGGCAGCTCCAATCATTCCCGTTCTGAAAGTGACGGCATGGTGCGTATATGTGGGGACTACACACTCACCATCAACTGGGCCTCTAGGCTGGATGCTTACCCGCTGCTGCAGGTGGAGGACCTGTTCATGACGCTTGCAGGAGGCAGGACGTTCTCAAAGCTTGACATGGGTCACACCTTCAAACAGCTCCTCCTGGACGAGGTCTCAAAAGAGTATGTCACAGTCAACACGCACAAAGGCTTGTTCAGGTACAACCGCTTGGTTTCCAGTGTGACGTCCAGCCATTTTCCAGAGGACAAAGGACAGTCTGCTGCAGGGGATCCCTCATGTAGCAGTGTACCTGGATGACATCCTGGTTACAGTGGCAACTCCACCATCTGGACCAGGTGTTAAAGAGATTCTCCGAGGCAGAGCTGCGCCTGAAGTGTAGCAAGTGCACATTCCATGCACAGAGTGTGACATACCTAGGTCACAAGATAACAGCGTAGGGTCTGTGTCCTATGGAGGACAAAGTCAGGGAAATCAAGGATCCTCCAAACCCCAAGAACGTGTCTGAGCTCAGGTCGTTCCTGGGCATGGTGAACTACTATGGTAAGTTCCTCCCTGAGCTGTCAACAGTGTTGGCTCCACTTTATCAGCTGCTCCACAAAGACTAAATGGAAGTGGGGGCCAGCACAAGAGAAAGCTTTCAAGGAAGTGAAAGCGCTACTACAGTCCAGCACAACTGCTGGTTCATTTTGACCAAGACAAAGCGATCATCACTTCATGTGACTCCTCAACCTATAGCGTTAGGGCAGTAATCTCTCATTTAGATAGAGGACAGGTCAGAGAAACCCATTGGATTTGCATCAAGCACGCTGACGAGTGCTGAGAAGGGTTATTCACATTTAGACAAGGAAGGTCTGGCAAATAGTCTTTGCTGTGAAACACTTTCATCAGTACCGCTATAGTTGTCATTTCACCATATGCACTGACCACAAACCACTAATGACCCTATTTAGTGAATCAAGATGCATTCCTCCCATGGCTTTAGCAAGGATACAGTGCTGGGCCCTAACACTGTCAGCTTAAGAATACACTATAGTGTACAGAGCAGGGAAGGACAATTCAAACGCAGACATGCTCAGCCGTCTCCCGCTACTAGAGATGCCCGCCACAACTGTAGTGCCTCCCGAGACAATTTAGAGATTGTAGAGATTGTCAAACTGACCTGTGAATGACAAACGGATCCAATAGTGGGCAGACTGGGATCCTATCCTGGCCCAAGTAAAAAGATACCAGGTTGGCCTCCTGTCATAGAGGATGATGGACTGAGACCTTATGCAAAGCACAAAACTGAGCTTAGTGTGCATGATGGCTGCATACTCTGTCGGTCCAGAGTGGTTATTCCACCCCCTGGCCATTCACAAATCATCTCCCGGATGAAAAGTTTAGCCAGATCTTACATCTGGTGGCCTAACATGGATCAGGACGTAGAAAACAAAGTGAAATCATGTTCTGAGTGCCAGATCAACAAGAAGATAGATAGATAGAGAGATAGATATCTATCTATCTATCTATCTATCTCTCTATCTATATAATTTAAATGTACAAACGGTACAAACACAGCCAAATGATACAGCCCACATGTGGTAGAGTCGCATTGTACAGATCCGACTCGGGGTAATGACATCATCCAAGGGGAAAGGTCACGGTCAATGCCAATAATAACCATGCACACATGAATAGCAATCGTACTGTACTGTAGGTAAGTACAATTCATATTAAATGTAATTATTCATATAGTGTCCACAATTTAACACTTCACCCCTGTTAATTTCAATCCCCCATGTAAGAAAAAACATAAGCTTAAACAAGTAAACCACATCAGTGTTCTCTTCTTCACAACACTTTAGAACTTCTGCTACAGTAATTGTAAACAAACAAAATATATATGACAGTCCTTATTTCTTTTCAACGAGATCTGATGTCCCAACACTAACACCACAAGTCTATCAGTCTATATTTTTTCTTTTTTTCTTTAACCTTTTACTTATTAAGAACAAATTCTTATTTACAATGACGGCCTACCCTGGCCAAACCCGGATGACGCTGGGCCGATTGTGCGCCGCTCTATGGGACTCCCAATCACGGCCGGATGTGATACAGCCTGGATTCGAACTTGCACTGAGATGCAGTGCGTTAGACCGCTGCGCCACTCGGGAGCCGGGTGTACATGGCTGTACGCCTTTTATTTCTTAGCTTGAAAGTAATTTTGAAATGCGTGTAGGCATTCCTTGTCAAGTTACAACAATAAATGTGTTATTTTATGTATAGGTATTTTTATAAAATGTAAAAAAAATATATATGGATGTGTTATTTTAATTGAGCTGTATATGATGTGGATGTACTGTAATGTAATTGGAAACATGGCTAAGATGTGATTCTCCCATTGTGTCCATTCCAGATGACCGCCACAGGGTCAAGCTCCACCCACTCCTGGGAGACCCCAACTCTGACTACATCAACGCCAACTACATAGACGTAAGTCTCACCTTCCTTTCTGCTCAGAATCCTTTCCAATCACAGTGTTATACTGGGAAACTCATCAAGTCATTACTTATCCCTTTCTGAATAACCACTGTCCATTTCACACTATTTTGTGTTGCCTTAAGCAATACGGTACCCCAGATTTACCTGTGAGAGGTTATTCCTGTTCCTGGAAACACCAGGCTCCACCTCTTGGCATTCTAGACAGATGTCATGTCTGTTTGGTGACTACCTCTACAACCCCTTATCCAATGCTATTAATAGACAATAAATTAATTTTATACCAAGTCCTGGAGGTAAAGCCCTTTGTAAAATCCCCCAATCCCTCTGAATTGAATAGACTGGATTGATGTTGTTCAATCCCTAGATGGATGGGGAGCAGCTCTGTGACATGATCTCTTTGGCTGCTCACCTTCACTTCACTGTACTTCTTGGTTCCATCTGCATCAACTATAATGTGTCACCCGTAGAGCAACATGCATCATCCATTTGTTGGACTGTACACTCATGAATGTACATTATTCCCTCATAAGAGACAAACTTGTCTAAAACGCCTCGTCGGAAAGGTGCAAGCACTCCTTTTTACATCATTTAGCCGGGAGAGATAGAGAGCGAGTGGACTTGTGCAGGAGAAATGCTTTTAGGGGACTTCATTAGCATAGAGAGGGCACTTGAGAATGCTGTCCTATTTTGACTCCTGCCATTGTGAGGGTGCCAATTAGTGTCAGGGCACGGGGAGACCAAGCATCATTAGAGACATGCAACTCAATGCTTGGGTGCTGCCTGCTGTAGTGCCAAGTTGGCCCCTGACAAGGCTAGCCCTGGCCCTGAATGATGAATACGTTGCCACAGGGGAGTACTTGTGGAGAGCCCATTACTATTTCACCAGAGGTTACATGGAAAAGTTTAGCCTCTCTCTGAAATGTGTTTTCTGTTTGTTAAAGCAGAGGTTGAAGAAGTGAGCTCTCAGATTGTTTTTCTCTTTAGCATTTGATTTGATCTCTTTGTCACCCATCGTGTGTGTGTGTGTGTGTGCTATATGCATGCTTGGCAGCTGCCTGTGTTTGTCATGTGTTGTAGTACATACAGTGCAGTATTTTCCATCACCACACTCAGCAAGTGAATGCTATATGACAGCCTCTAATTTGTTAAATAGGGAGACCGTCCAAAGCAATCCACACACATGGCAGCATGAACAAATGTACGTGCACACACAAAACACACACTCAGTCTCACACACACATACTGTATGTAAACAAGCACACCTCTCTATACAGGTTCTCCTCCTGACTGCAACCTTTAACTCCTTAGATTTCTCAATCTTCTTTCATTAACTAGCTTCTATCTCTTCTCTCTTCTTTTTCTACTACCTTCCCCACCTACTCGACTTTGGACCCTGTAGATTCGGATTAACAGGGAAGTAAGTACTTCACTGCTCTTTCTTCTGTCTGCCATCCCTTTCTTTTCCCTCTTTCCCATGCAGTACATCCCTCCTTCAAAATTCAAACTCTTCAGTCTAGTGTTTGGGAGCCTGGATTCAGAGTTGGCACAAAGCAAGCTGCTCCAAGGTGTCACAATGTTCAGATTGCAGCAGAGTGAAGAAACTCTGAGGGTTGCCATCTCTTTTCCTTTTATCTGCCGTTGAATCTTAGATGTTTGTCTCTTTCTTTTCTCTACCATATCTGAATAAAAGACAACCACTAAGTAAAGAGGAATGCACGTTTGAAGGAGCTCCCATATCTGCTGAAGACGAGATGCCTTGTGGCCCATTGTATTTGTGACCTGTAAGCATATAGAGCTGTGTCATCGTCACTATACCCACTGGCATGCCCTGTCATCTCCAGCATGTGACAAGTGTCCCTGTGTCATTATATTTATTGTGCTTACATGAGGTCAAAAATCAGGAGGTTACGGTTGCCACTATGACTGGTTGAGGTGCGTGAATGCCATGGACATGCTGATTGTGCTGCCCAGGGCCCCAGCGAATCGTGGGTAGTTGGGCTCACTGCACCCATTCACTGTGACAGTCATTCATCTCCATTACACACTTATCCCTTTTGCGTTTCAATGCGTATACCTGCATTTCTGCACTTTTTTTTGAGGGTGACACAACAGATGCCAGGTTGTCTTTCTAGGGGGAAGTAACAATGAGTTATGTTCTGTTGACAAACTACTTCTTATAGCCTACTGTACAGTGATGTAGTCCCTCTGCCTCTTCACAGCATCGTCACCCATAAACATTGTTTGATATAAATGGTCTCCTGTTGTCTCACTGCACTCAAGTTGTACAACTTCATCTGAGCAATCATTGTGGCTATGAATATACATTTGACCGACCGTCTCGATTCGGGGTTAAGTAGCAACATTTGAATTAGTGTTTTTTTATTTTTTATTTACCCCCTTTTTCTCCCCAATTTCATGGTATCCAATTGTTAGTAGTTACAATCTTGTCTCATCGCTACAACTCCCGTACGGGCTCGGGGGAGACTAAGGTCCTCCGAAACACAACCCCACTGCTTCTTAACACAGCGCGCATCCAACCTGGAAGCCAGCCGCACCAATGTGTCGGAGGAAACACCGTGCACCTGGCGACCTTGGTCAGCGTGCTCTGTGCCCTGCCCGCCAAAGGAGTCTCTGGTGTGTGATGAGACAAAGATATCCTACCGGCCAAACCCTCCCTAACCTGGACGACGCTAGACCAATTGTGCGTCACCCCACGGACCTCCCGGTCGCGGCCAGCTGCGACTGAGCCTGGGCGCGAACCAAGAGTCTCTGGTGGCACAGCTAGCACTGCAATGCAGTGCCCTAGACCACTGCGCAACCCGGGAGGCCCTGAATTGGTGTTTTTCACATTGGATAAAAGTAGACACTCAGAGCTAGAAAATGGTATATCATACAGTACAGTTGAGGAACAATGGGAAAGTACTGTATATTTTGTGAATCCCTTTTTTTCAACGTTGCTTTTTCCTCTTTTGGTTGAGCACCGCATCTCCACTGTATCTAGATACCCCTCCCCATACACACACACACACACACACACACACACACACACACACACACACACACACACACACACACACACACACACACACACACAAAATCTAGTCTCAACTTGCGAGTTAGAAAAGTGGAATACACAAATACTCAAAATGAGGTTGTGCATCAGCAGTTATTCTCGTTATCTCAGTCACTGATAGTAAGTCAATTAGCCCATGTCAGCTAAAATGTTGTAGATCGTTAAGTTAGTTTAGCAGCCAGCTATCTAAACTTGTTATCGTGGTTGAATTACCTTTCTCCATTGATTTTGTTAGTCAGTCTCACTGCTAACATTTCTCACCATCCTATTGCAACATGTGTAGAATTGCAGGAAATTATAATTATAAATGTGTTGAATTACAGTAAATTTGCTTTAAAACTGTACAATTTCCTCTACATACTATTGCAAAAATGTATATAATTGTGCAAAATGTGCTAAAACGTGAAAAAAAATCTCTATTTTGGAGCAGTAAACCAACTGTGATAATACAAGGAGAACGCATTATTTTGTGCATTGTGTTGAATAATGAAATCCAATTGCTATTTTTATGGGACTTAAACGTAGCGTAGTATCCTGAAAAGCATAATTTCGATGGGCAAAGTGGATGTTCTGAATCACTCTGGGACTACAGTCTCTCTCTCATCTCTCTCTCAATGCCAAACAATATCGTAACCATGTTTGTTGTGACGTCTGTGTGGGGGGATTTGCACATGCTTTTAGAGGTTGATGACAGCTTTTAGGTAAAGCCTGACATACGATGGAACTCTTTTTCTCAGGCGTCATAATTAGTTGTGCTTTTAGGAGGGGTTATTTAGCATGCACACCAAACTGTGGGTGTCTGACGGCACACCATATTCTCTCTGGATTTTTTGTGAGTGGTGTTGGAATGACAGGAAACATGATGTTACTGAGGGAATTGGACAGTAGTGAGAAGGAAAGGTGATCCGTGCTAGAAGAGAGGGAGGGAGAGAGGAGAAGGAGGGAGAGAGGAGAAGGAGGGAAAGCGCTGTCTGAGGCACAGATAGCTTACTCAGCATGTCATCCCTGTTCTCTTTTTCAGGGCTACCATCGATCCAACCACTTCATAGCCACTCAGGGTGAGTATTCCGCCATGTCTGGAGTTGGGTGCTTGTGTGTGTTTTTGTGTGATAATTCGAGGTTGACCAACCTACCCAATGAACTTCCAGGTAGGATCTAGCAACAGTGACACATCATGCTCGTGTATACATCAGTTTCCTTTTTGGGTGCGTGCATATTTGGACGTTGTAGATACACACCCTAGCATCAGTTAAACCCTCTCCTAGTAGAGAGAGAGAGAGAGACTCATGATCTGTTTCACCTGTCACTTCTCATACTGAGCCACTGTTCGCTGGCACAGACCAATAAACACTGCCATGAAGCACTGTACAGCACAACGTTAATTATCATAATCTCATATGTATACGTATATACTGTACTCTATCATCTACTGCATCCTTATGTAATACATGTATCACTAGCCACTTTAACTATGCAACATTGTTTACATACTCATCTCATATGTATATACTGTACTCGATACCATCTACTGTATCTTGCCTATAATGCTCTGTACCATCACTCATTCATATATCTTTATGTACATATTCTTTATCCCCTTACACTGTGTATAAGACAGTAGTTTTGGAATTGTTAGTTAGATTACTTGTTGGTTATTACTGCATTGTCGGAACTAGAAGCACAAGCATTTCGCTTACACTCGCATTAACATCTGCTCACCATGTGTATGTGACAAATAAAATTTGATTTGATTTGATTTATAGTAGGGCATGTGACCTGACCAGGAAAAACTCTTTGGCCCTACTTATAACCTAGCTGCATGTACCTTGATCCTGTGTCCAAGAAAAGTGACTTAGTACAGTAGTATCGGGTCACGTGGTCAGGAAACAATCCAGGCCCTAGTCATATTGATAATTTGTATTTACAGCAAACTGTTTTTGACTGAGATGGTTGATGTGGTGGTTTTACCTTTCTGTCCCATAGGGCCCAAACAGGAGACAGTGTATGACTTCTGGAGGATGGTGTGGCAGGAGAACTGCTTCAGCATCGTCATGATCACTAAACTGGTAGAGGTAGGCAGGGTGAGTCTCACACTCACACCTCTCACCTCAGACACACCTATCCCCAGCACTATTGCTTCCATCTTGCCGGAAATCCATCCATCCAGTCATAGACTTCTTATATATATATATATATATATATATATATATATATATATATATATATATATATATATATATATATATATATATATATATATATATATATATATATATATATATATATATATATATAAGCGCAAAAGGGGACACAATTCAATTTTCTCTACTGTGTTCAGGTCCCTTGCTATTTGCTCAGACAGACATCATTGTTAGAGCAATTGAAACGCCAGCAGAATGTAAATACTATAGTAAGAGTCCCATTTCTTTTCTTCTGAAATCATAAACATAGACATAGTTGTTAAGATGACAAAATGTTTCTATCAATATCAGTACATTAACTTTGCTGTTCCCTCCTAGTGCTGGATTGTTTGTCAGCTGAATCAAAATAACATCTGACCTAAATTAAAAATGACTAAATCCTTTGTGCCTTAAGTGGTGGCCCAGTTCTAGATATTATGTTCCCCATCATTAAAGACTACTATAGTTACCACCCCTATCTATGGAAGAACTGGTTGATTTTGTTGGAGCTGAATGTAAGTATAATTGTTCTGTGTCTTCTTTCCTTAAATGTATTTAATGCTGAGCAGTAGGTAGCATAATTCACCAACAAGGAACACTGGTTGGTCAAACAAATTTCTGTGACTATCATTGTATGCACATTTGATCAAATGTTATTTGTCCCTGTTGACCAGGTGAAATGCTGTAAATACTGGCCTGATGACAGTGAGATGTATGGAGACATCAAGATTACACTGCTGAAGACGGAAACACTTTCAGAGTACACCGTTCGTACTTTTGCCATGGAGAGGGTAAGTCCAAACATTCTGTGCCTGCACATGTTTTGACATTGAGTCAGTCTACGTCTAAGACCAATATCACATGGCTTTTACTTATACAGGACAAATCCCAGCTACTACTAAGCATCTTTCCCTCATTCTTTCCTTATTTTTGGTTTCTTATGGCTTCACTGCTTAGACATACCATTCAGCCAGCGTTTCCAGGCAGTTTTCGATTAAAGAGTCTGTGGTGTTTATCAGTCCAACTGAACAGAACCAGCATTCAATCTGTCTCAATTATGAGGTGCTTCTGTTGTGAATGCATCCTACCCAGAGAACATGGCTCCCTTAGCCCTATTTGACTCTGTGATAAAGGCACTTAGCTGACAAATAGCAGCCTGTCTCTGACTATAGAGAGGTGATAGTAAGAAATAATACTCTGGCTCTATGGTTCTTTTCTCTCCTTTGTTACTGAGTTGGCCCCTGTACCAGTCTCCTTCCCAATACTCATAAAGATTGCAGAGACAGCAGCAGTTGGCATACGCTGAATTGAGTAGACAGTGTCTTACTTCCTGATGATGCATAAATACGATGTAGAGAGATTAGAATAAACAACAGCTCCTGATGTACAGACCGATGTGACTCAGAGACGATGATCATCGAAGGCCCTCTGATTAAATATGCCTGGAGTGAGAGGATTTAATAACTCAAGCTACTTATACCTCCCCCCTCTCTCCCACACCGCTGAGGCACTGCTGCTTCTACAATGACAGCGTCTGCACTTGAAGTGTTCGTTGCTCTCAGTGGACCATCCTGTCAATCAACACCAGGGTTTATCCATGGAGCAGCTCAGAGCAACTTTGCGGATTGACAGTGGCACAAACACAGCATTATTGTTTCACTGTTGCCGCCACTCTCCGTGGGAGCACTACTGTACGCCACTTATCAAGCAGAGATTTTAGGAGAAGTTGACAGTTTGTTTTCAATGAGCCTCGTCTTCTGAGTACATTTTTTGGGGGGGTCTCTCTCTCTCTCTCCAAATATTTTCTTTACTTTGTCAACTCGGCTCAGAGGAGGAAATTACAGTGATGCGTCTGCCACCTAGTTCCCCATTGAGCACGAGCCTCCTCAAGCACAGAGTAACAGAGTAAAGCCTAGATCTGGCTGTCAGATTGCAGCTGGAGTTAATGTTACATCCATGGTGGAGAGTTAAACACACATGGGGATTCCAGTCCCACAGGACCATGTAGTCCATGCTTCACTGTAGCTGTACTCAACAATGGTGTCAATTTGTTGCTGGATCTATGCTGGACTTTTAACAAGTCACATAATAAACTCAGCAAAAAGGAAACGCTCACTGTCAACTGCGTTTATTTTCAGAAAACTTAACGTGTAAATATTTGTATGAACATAACAAGATTCAACAACTGAGACATAGACTGAACAAGTTCCACAGATATGTGACTAACAGAAATTGAATAATGTGTCCCTGAACAAAGGGGGGTGAGTCAAAAGTAACAGTCAGTATCTGGTGTGGCCACCAGCTGCATTAAGTACTGCAGTGCATCCCCTCCTGATGGACTGCACCAGATTTGCCAGTTCATGCTGTGAGATGTTACCCGACTCTTCCACCAAGGCACCTGCAAGTTCCCGGGAATTTCTGGGGGAATGGCCCTAGCCCTCACCCTCTGATCCAACAGGTCCCAGACATACTCAATGGGATTGAGATGTGGGCTCTTCGCTGGCCATGGCAGAACACTGACATTCCTGTCTTGCAGGAAATCACACACAGAACGAGCAGTATGGCTGGTGGCATTGTCATGCCAGAGGGTCATGTCAGGATGAGCCTGCAGGATGGGTACCACATGAGGGAGGAGGATGTCTTCACTGTAACACACAGTGTTGAGATTGCCTGCAATGACAACAAGCTCAGTCCGATGATGCTGTGACACACCACCCCAGACCATGACGGACCCTCCAAATCGATCCCGAGTACAGGCATCGGTGTAATGCTCATTCCTTCGACGATAAACACGAATCAGACAAAACCGCGACTCGTCAGTGAAGAGCACTTTTTGCCAGTTCTATCTGGGTCCAGCTACGGTGGGTTTGTGCCCATAGGCGACGTTGTTGCCGTTGATGTCTGGTGAGGACCTGCCTTACAACAGGCCTACAAGCCCTCAGTCCAGCCTCTCTCAGCCTATTGCAGACAGTCTGAGGACTGATGGAGGGATTGTGCGTTTCTGGTGTAACTCGGACAGTTGTTGTTGCCATCATATACCTGTCCCGCAGGTGTGATGTTCGGATGTACCGATCCTGTGTAGGTGTTGTTACACGTGGTCTGCCACTGCGAGGACGATCAGCTGTCCCTCCTGTCTCCCTGTAGCGCTGTCTTAGGAGTCTCACAGTACGGACATTGCAATTTATTTCCCTGGTGACATCTGCAGTCCTTATGCCTCCTTGCAGCATGCCTAAGGCACGTTTACAGAGATGAGCTCAGACCCTGGGCATCTTTCTTTTGGTGTTTTTCACAGTCAGTGGAAAGGCCTCTTTTAGTGTCCTATGTTTTCATAACTGTGACATTAATTGCCTACCGTCTGTAAGCTGTTAATGACTTAACGACTGTTCCACAGGTGCGTGTTCATTTATTGTTTATGGTTCATTGAACAAGCATGGGAAACAGTATTTAAACACTTTACAATAAAGATATGTTTAGTTATTTAGATTTTTATGAATTATCTTTGAAAGACAGGGTCCTGAAAAAGGGACTTCTTTTTTTGCTGAGTTTACATTGCATGGATTCACTCTGTGTGCAATAATAGTTTTTAACATGATTTTGAATGACTGCCTCGTCTCTGTACCCTACACATACTGTAATGTCTCTCAGTCGAGCAGTGAATTTCAAACACAGAAGACCAGGGAGGTTTTCCAATGCCTCGCAAAGAAGGGCACCTATTGGTAGATGGGTATAGAAAACAGACATTAAATATCCCTTTGAGCATGGGTGAAGTTATTAAATACACTTTGGATGGTGTATCAATACATCCAGTCACTACAAAGATGCAGGTGTCCTCCCTAACTCAGTTGCCAGAGAGGAAGGAAACCACGCACCATGATGCCAATGGGAATTTTAAAATCTTTGGAGGGAGTTGAAAGTCCGTGTTGCCCAGCAACAGCCCCAAAACATCACTGCTCTAGAGGAGATCTGCATGGAGGAATGGGCCAAAATACCAGCAACAGTATGTGAAAACCTTGTGAAGACTTAGGGTATATAACAAAGTATTGAGATACACTTTTGTTATTGACCAAATACTTATTCTCCACCATAATTTTCATATAAATTCATTAAAAGTCCTACAATGTGATTTTCTGGATTTTTTTTCTCATTTTGTCTGTCATAGTTGAACTGTACCTATGATGAAAATTACAGGCCTCTCTCGTCTTTTTAAGTGGGAGAACTTGCACAATTGGTGGCTGACTAAATACTTTTTTGCCCCACTGTATGTAGATGACTGAACTCTGTACATGTCAGCTACGACAGCGACTGAAAGGACTGCAACACTTAACAAAGAGCTCCAGTTATTTTCAGAGTGGGTTGCAAAGGAATAAGTTAGTCCTTAATATTTCTATAACTAAAAGAAAATAATTTACTAAACCCTAAACTTCAACTAAACCTTGTAATAAATCATTTGGAAACTGAGCAAGTGGAGGTGACTAAACTGCTTGGAGTAACCTTGGATTGTAAACTGCCGTATCCAAAACATATTGACACAAGGGTAGCTAAAACGGGTAGAAGTCTGTCCCATAATGAAGTCTGTCCCATAGCTCTACCTTCTTAACAGCACTACTGTTCAGTCATGTGGTCAGGTGCCACAAAAAGAGACTGACTTCAGTAATACTTGCATGTTGAATGCACCAAGCTGTCTGTTTGAACTACTGGCGTACAGCTCGAACATTCCATGCATACCCTACAAGCCATTCCACAAGCGGTCTCTTCACAGTCCCCAAGTCCAGAACAGACAATGAGAGGCACACAGTACTAGATAGAGCCATGACTACATGGAACTCTATTCCACATCAAGTGACTGTCGTAAAACAGATTAAAAAAACACCTTATGGAACAGCGGGGACTGTGAAGCAACACAAACATAGGCACAGACAAATGCATACACACACACACGATAACATACTCACTATACACACGCATACACTTTTATTTTTGTACTGTACAGGAAGTTTACATACAGTTGAAGTCGGAAGTTCACATACACCTTAGCCAAATACATTCAAACTCAATATTTTACAATTCCTGACATTTAATCCTAGTAAAAATTCCCTGTCTTGGGTCAGTTAGGATCACCACTTTATTTTAAGAATTTGAAATGTCAGAATAATAGGAGAGAGAATTATTTCTTTCATATTTTATTTCTTTCATCACATTCCCAGTGGGTCAGAAGTTTACATACACTCAATTAGTATTTACTAGCATTGCCTTTAAATTGTTAACTTGGGTCAAATGTTTCAGGTAGCCTTCCACAAGCTTCCCACAATAACTTGGCTGAATTTTGTCCCTCCTCCTGACAGAGCTGGTGTAACTGAGTCAGGTTTGTAGGCCTCCTTGCTCGCACATGCTTTTTCAGTTCTGCCCACAAATTTTCCGTAGGATTGAGGTCAGGGCTTTGTGATGGCCACTCCAATACCTTCTATGCCTTGGAATACAAATCTAAAACACAAGGCCAAATCTATACTGGAGTTGCTAACCAACAAGATAGTGAAAGTTCCTGAGTGGCAGAGTTACAGTTTTGATATAAATCTACTTGAAAATCTATGGCAAGACCTGAAATGGTTGTCTAGCAATGATCAACAACAAATTTGACAGCGCTTAAAGGATTTTGAAAATAATAATGGGCAACATTTTGCACAATCCGAGTGTTCAAAGCTCTTAGAAACTTACCCAGAAAGACTCACAGCTGTAATATCTGCCAAAGTTGCTTCTACAAAGTATTCACCCATGGGTGTGAATACTTATGTAAATTAGATATCTGTTTTTGATTTTCAATAGATTTTCGAACATTTCTAAAATCAGGTTTTCACTTTGTCATTATGGGGTATTGTGTGTAGATGGATGAGGGGAAAAAAACATGTTTAATCCATTTTGAATTCAGGCTGTAATACAACAAAATGTCAAGGGTTATGAATATTTTCTGAAGGCTCTGTAACTCATCTAATCTTTTTATTCTTCTGATGTTGTATTTCCAGAGGGGCTACTCAGCTAAACACGAGGTGCGTCAGTTCCACTTCACGTCCTGGCCGGAGCATGGGGTTCCCTACCACGCCACAGGCCTGCTGGCCTTCATACGGCGGGTCAAAGCATCCACTCCCCCTGATGCCGGACCCGTGGTCGTCCACTGCAGGTACCAGCCTCCAATCAACGCACACTGCAGTACACCACTTCCTGCTAGCTGTCAATACTCATGTAACCGTTACTACTTTGTTTTTAAAGCTTAGTCCCAGTGGGCAAAACTGGTTGAAATGACATAATTTTAATCAGTTTTACGTAAAAGTTTAATCAGTTTTACGTTATGAGTAGGACGCTATATCAGCCAGTTTTACCTGCTGTGGTTGAAGCCTTGTATAGGGGAATTGCATCCATCCCTAGCCCTGATTCTATTATTTTCATGTCACCCAAAGAAAGAGAGAGCCAAGAGTTGCTTTTCGACCCTTATCTGTACACTGTTATTACAGTATTGTATGTGAAGGTTTGTTCTAAAGGGTCAGAGTTCAGTGAGAGTGACATGCTGTTCTCCCTGTGTCAGTGTGGGGGCGGGCCGCACAGGCTGCTACATCGTGCTGGACGTCATGCTGGACATGGCCGAGTGTGAGGGCGTGGTGGACATCTACAACTGTGTCAAAACCCTGTGCTCACGACGCATTAACATGATCCAGACAGAGGTGAATGGGCTGGTCTACAGTACATAATGATATTTCTCTCCCGCCACCCTTCCACACCTCATACTCTTTCTTTGTGATGCGGTCCTATGTTCTTTATGTTCTAACTCTCCCTGTTCTCTCTTTCTTATCTCTCTCCCTCTCGCTTTCTCTCTAACACCCCCCCCCGTCCTCTTTACCATTCCTCGCCCACTTTTGTGATATCATCCTATGTTCTTCATGTTCTTACTCTCTCTGTTCTCTCTCTCTCTCTCTCTCTCTTCTTTCTCTATCCATACCCCACTCCCTCCCCCCTTTCTCTCTATCTGAAGGAGCAGTACATATTCATCCATGATGCCATCCTGGAGGCTTGTCTGTGTGGAGAGACGGCCATTTTGGTGAATGAGTTTGCCCTCACCTACAAAGACATGCTGCGGGTGGACTCTCAGAGCAACTCCTCCCAGCTACGAGAAGAGTTCCAGGTCAGTCACACACGGGAATGGAATAATACACCTTCTGTTTCGTTGTGAAATACTATTTGTTTTCAGTGACTTCTCAGAAAAGGTTAAGACAAAACAACACAACCCCAACCTAGAATACTAAATTGAAGCACTGTTGGATATTATGACTTTGTTGCTGGTGGACTGGTGGGGATCAGACAGAAGTTGTGTCTGACCTGAAGTCAGTTGATGTAACGATGCTGGATGGCTCAGAAGCCCAGAACATTGTAGCAGAAAACAGGACAATTTAGACTGATTAAAACAGCACTCTTGTGGAAAAATACAGTCAATCACTAAGTGGCACAAGCTCTTAAAAGTCAACAGACGGTGTAGAGAGAAAGGAGTTACAATGCGGAAGAGCTGACAAAAAGGTGCATGTGTGCACATCAGAACCAAGGTGAAAATAGTTGTATTCTGTAGTTTATTTGAAAATACCAACTTTTCAAATATTCAAGGTTATCGAATATATTTTATGTAGAGTTTAAACTAAAAGTCAACTATTTTCCTTGATATTAAATGACAGGTCTCAGAAAAACAATTTAAGTATTTTGATATGTTTCAAAAAACCAAATAATATTTGAAGATATGAATATGAAGAGATGAAGATATGCAAGTTATTTAAAAACTAAACATATATATTTGATGTCAAACATTTGATGAAGACTGAAACACTTTTACAACTGTACAACTTCAATTAAAGGCAGCATCTCAAATAGCTGCCTGTCCCTTTTAATAGCCTGGCAACGACACACATTTCAGCAAATAAACGTGTCTAAATTAATTATTTACGAGGTTACCATGAATTACCATGAATTGTTTGAGGTTAAATGTTAGATATGTTACATTACATAATTCGGTAATGACTTGAAAAAAATGTCACAATCAACAAGTTTTTATCTCCAGTAAGAAACAGCTAGGCATTGGCTGCTAACAGCTGAGAACTGCTAGCTAACTGGCAAGCAAAAAAGTTGTCAACAACTTTGGTTGTACAGACCCCCAGAAATCGTCCGATCGCCCTCTGTTGTTTTGTTTATAGAGGAATACTAAGTCAAAAGAAACGTGACAGTATATAAATGAAAACAGATTAGTGCAGGAAAAAAAAAATATATATATATATATAATAGAATGATGGAAATTAATGCTGAAATTAAACGATTAACCATACAAATCAGCAAAAGTGGTGTGCATTAGACACCTGGCTCAAATAGAAGCCTTCCTCTGATAAGTAAACTTTTGTGTTCAGTGATTTAATCAAATAAACACCCGGGATATTGATTGAAGTTTTACGGTAGTTGAATTAGTATAAATATATATATGATCATAAGTACATGGTTTGGATAGGTCGAGGGACATTAGAGTAGACCACTTTTGCTGCTTCAAAATGAACAAGACATATTTTCATAATGAGTGAGACATAAAGTAATATAGTAACTTTGATTATTACAATAGCAACATTGTTGTTACATAGGACTTTGGAAATTGCTTAATAATGGAATTGTTACAGTGGAATAAGGAACCGTCACTATTTATCTTGTGTACAAACTCTCAGCTAATTGCTCTGCAATTAAAAAACTATTACCAAAGTATTATGTAATAACATGCTAATATCTAGGAAACCCAAAGTTCCAAAGACTGGGCCTAATATAGTCTATTATAGGTCATGCAAGACGTTTTGTAGGGATTCTTATGTTTATGATGTAAATAATATTTGCTGGAATTTGGGATGACTAAACTGCTTGGAGTAACCCTGGATCACTGTCATGGTCAAGACATACTGATACAACAGTAGCTAAGATGGGGAGAAGTTTGTCCATAATAAAGCGTTGATCTGCTGCCTTAACAACACTATCAACAAGGCAGGTCCTACAGGCCCTAGTTTTGTCGCACCTAGACTACTGTTCAGTCGTGTGGTCAGGTGCCACAAAGGAGGACTTTGCAATTGGCTCAGAACAGGGCAGCACGGCTCGCCCTTAAATGTACACCAAGAGCTAACATTTATAATATGCATGTCAATCTCTCCTGGCTCAAAGTGGAGGCGAGATTGACTTCATCACTACTTATATTTGTGAGAGGTATTGACATGGTGAATGCACTGAGCTGTCTGTTTTACCAACTGGCGCACAGCTCGGACACACATGCATACCCCACAAGGGATGTCACCAGAGGTCTCCTCACAGCCCCCAAGTCCAAAACAGACCATAGGAGAAGCACAATACTACATAGAGCCATGACTACATGGAACTCTATTCCACATCAAGTAACTGATGCAAGCAGTAGAATCAGATTTAAAAAAAACGGATACAAATACACCTTATGGAATTTTAGGGACTGTGACGAGACACAGGCACAGACATGCATAAACACACACGATAATATACACACTATACACACACGTACATATGGATTTTGTGTTGTAGATATGTGGTAGTAGAGTAGTGACCTGAGGGCACACACTTAATGTCTTGTGAAAACTGTTGTGATTGTGTTGTAATGTTTTGAAAATTGTATAAACTTCCTTAATTTTGATGGACCCCAGGAAATATAGAATATTTAACAGATGTTATTGCGGGTGTAGCGAAATGCTTCTGTTCCTAGCTCCAACAGGGCAATAGTATCTAACAATTCACAACAATACATAGAAATCTAAAAGTAAAAGAATGGAATTAAGAAATTTATAAATATTAGGACCAGCAATGTCGGAGTGGCATTGGCTAAAATACAGTAGAATACAGTATATACATATGAAATTAATAAAACAGTATGTAAGCATTATTAAAGTGACCAGTGATTCCATGTCTATGTGCATAGGGCAGCAGCTTCTAAGGTGCATGGTTGAGTAATGGGGATCCATAACAAATACAAATATTTTGCTGCTCCGAAAGTAATTACAGTTTATTACACAGGCACAAATGGTTGTAGTCACCTCCAAATTAACTGTTCGTTCCCACAGCAAAATTGTTCTGGGGGAACAAATAGTTACTCTACTACTTTAAAAAAATATTTGAATAAAGATCTCAGAAAATTTATATGTACATCAGTGCATGAATGTGAGTGTATGTATGCGTGCCTGCCTGTCTGTCTTCTTGCATGTGTGTGCATATGCATATGTGTTTGCGAATGGCAAAACATGGATTCCAGTTTCCTCTCGCTTTTATAAGTGTAAGATTGTCATTCAAATCTCCCATAATTTGTGGGAAGCTGTGATGGTCTCAGAGCACTTTATTTGATTCTAATTAGGACAGAGGAGCACCAGGTGTGTTCCCACATGCATTAATTTCCTCTCTTAGCCCTCCAAATGGTACTGTCTACTGACTCTACTATAAGAGCAGCAGCATAGATTCAAGGTTTCGCATTTCAAAGTACTGCATTTCATACTGGAATAGGCCCACACACATCCCCCATTTAAGTTTCAAGTTTTAATTTCACGTGCACAAGTACAGTGAAACATTTTCTTGCAAGCGCTAAACCCAACAATACAGTCATCAACAACAATGTAATCCTAAAAATAACATAAGGTAGAACAAAATCACATGGGAAATAAGAAATAAGAAGAACATGAGAAAGTAAGCATACTATCTACAGGGTCAGTCAGTTCCAGTACCATATTAACAATGTGCAGGAATACTGGAGTGATAGATGTAGATATGTCACTTTAGGGGTAAGATGACTAGGCATCAGGATATATGATAAACAGAGTTGCATGTGCATATTATGTGTGTGTGAGCAAATGATGAAGTGAGTGTTTGTACGTGTTTTGAAGTGTCGGTGTGCATGAGTGTGTAAGGCCCTGTGAGTGTGGAGTGCAAAAATAAAAGGGTCAATTCAGATAATCCATGTAGCCATTTTGTTAGCTATTTAGTTACCTATTTAGCAGTCTAATGGCTTGGGGATAGAATCTGTTCAGGAGTCTGTTGGTATCAGACTTGATGCACCGGTACCACGTACACAAGCAGAGAGAACAGTCTGTATGGCTTGGGTGGCTGGAGTCTTTAACGATTCTCTGGGCCTTCCTTTCACGCTGCATGATATAGAGGTCCTGGATGGCAGGGAGCTCTTTCCCCGTGATGTACTGGGCTGTCCACACCACCCTCTGTAGCGCCATGCGATTTAGGGTGGTGCTATTGCCATACCAAGCAGTAATCAGCCAGTCAAGATGCTCTCAATGGTGCAGCTGTATAACTTTTTACTAAGCACACACCCCTGTGGGTCAGTGGGGCGGAGGTGATGTTGCCTACCCTCATCACCTCCGGTCAGCCCGTCAGGAAATTAAGGATTTAGTTGCGGACAGAGGTGTTCAGTCCCAGGGTCCTGAGCTTGGTGACGAGCTTCAAGGGATCAATGATGTTTAACACTAAGCTGTAGTCAATGAACAGCATACTCACATACTGTGCCTCTTATCTAGGGTTGGTGATGGCCGTGTGGAGTGTAATTGAGATTGCGTCGTCTATAGAGCTGTTGGGGTGATATCCAAATTGGAGTTGGTTTAGGGTGTCTGCGATGATGGAGTTGATGTGTGCCCACAACTAGCCTCTTAAATTGAGGTCGACCGAATAATCGGAATGTCAGATTAATTAGGGCAGATTAGAGGTTTTCATAACAATCGGTAATCGGCATTTTTGGACACCGATCATGTCCGATTATATTGCACTCCATGAGGAGACTGCGTGGCAGGCTGACTACCTGTTATGCGAGTGCAGCAAGGAGCCAAGGCAAGGTGCTAGCTAGCGTTAAACGTATCTTATTAAAAACAATCAATCTTAACATAATCACTGGTTAACTACACATGGTTGATGATATTACTAGTTTATCTAGCTTGTCCTGCGTTGCATATAATCGATGCGGTGCCTGTTAATTTATCATTGAATCACAGTCCACTTCGCGAAAAAAACACTGTCGTTGCACCAATGTGTACCTAACCATAAACATCAACGCCATTCTTAAAATCAATACACAACTATATACTTTTAAACCTGCATATTTAGTTAATATTGCCTGCTAACATTAATTTACTTTAACGAGGGAAATTGTGTCACTTCTCTTGCGTTCTGTGGAACAGAGTCAGGGTATATGCAGCAGTCTGGGCTGCCTGGCTCATTGCGAACTGTGTGAAGACTATTTCTTCCTAACAAAGACAACCAACTTCGACAAACGGGGGATGATTTCACAAAAGCGCATTTGTGAAAAAAGCACAATCGTTGCATAAATGTACCTAACCACAAACATCAATGCCTTTCTTAAAATCAATACACAGAAGTATATTTTTTTACCTGCATAGTTAGTTAAAAGAAATTCATGTTAGCAGGCTGGCTATATTAAACTAGGGAAATTGTTACTTCTCTCGCATTCATTGCACGCAGAGTCAGGGTATATGCAACAGTTTTGGCCGCCTGGCTCGTTGCGAACTAATTTGCCAGAATTTTACGTAATTATGACATAACATTGTGCAATGTAACAGCAATATTTAGACTTATTGATGCCACCCGTTAAATAAAATACGGAACGGTTCCATATTTCACTGAAAGAATAAACGTTTTGTTTTCGAAATGATAGTTTCCGGATTTGACCATATTAATGACCTAAGGCTCGTATTTCTGTGTGTTATTATATTACAATTAGATCTATGATTTGATAGAGCAGTCTGACTGAGCGGTGGTAGGCAGCAGCAGGCTCGTAAGCATTCATTCAAACAGCACTTTACTGCATTTCCCAGCAGCTCTTCGCAATGCTTCAAGCATTGCGCTGTTTATGACTTCAAGCCTATCAACTCCCGAGATTAGGCTGTCAATACTAAAGTACCTATTAGAACATCCAATAGTCAAAGGTATATGAAATACAAATGGTATAGAGAGAAATAGTCCTATAATAAATAACTACAACCTAAAACTTCTTACCTGGGAATATTGAAGACTCATGTTAAAAGGAACCACCAGCTTTCATATGTTCTCATGTTCTGAGCAAGGAACTTAAACGTTAGCTGTTTTACATGGCACTTTTACTTTCTTCTCCAACACTTTGTTTTGACATTATTTAAACCAAATTGAACATGTTTCATCATTTATTGGAGACTAAATAGATTTTGATGTATTATATTAAGTTAAAATCATAGTGTTCATTGTTTATTCAGTATTGTTGTAATTGTCATTATTACAAATATATATGAAATAGTTCCAAATCGTTATGATTGTGATGTCATGTTGTAAACATTTTCACAACATGTTCCCAGTCAATAATTGCATGAGTGTCTGTGTAGATGGCTGAGCTCGTTTCTCTCACATCCCTTCGCCCTGGATTTATCTAGCTAACTAGCATAATTAGCTGTAAACTGGTCGAGATGGCTTGTTCTCAGAGGTGTGCAGTTTCAACTTTTTGTATAACTAGCTAACTAACAAATATATGCACTTTCAATCGAAAACGTAGCGCCCAAGTCATTGCATTCGCAAAAAATCTCTCCTCACATTAGCCCTCAGCACTTCGACGCATGAGTCCGGGTATTTATATGCTGACCTCATGCCTCAACAAGCTTCTGATTGGTGAGAGTCAATACTCCTGGCCACCATTGATTGGCAGATGTGTAAAGCAAATGCGTGTGCCCACAGAACAGCTTTTCAAGGGAGGGTGTGAGAGAAACATCCGCAGGAGCTCAGCCATCCACCTAGAGATGCACATGCAATAATTGAGCTGGGAACATTTTCACGCTGGGAGAACATTTTACATGACACAGGGCAGTAGTCATTGTTGCATGAAGCCATAGAGTTCTTGGGAACAGGAATGACGATGGTCATTAAAACGTGTGGATTACAGACTAGAACAAGGAGAAGTTGAAAATTACCGTGAATATGCCTGCCAGCTCTGAGTACGCGTCCTGGAATACCATCGGACCCCGCGGCCTTGCGGGGGTTTACATGATTAAATACCTTACTCACGTCGGCCTCGGGAATGCGAGATCACCCCGTCCTCTGCGTCGGTGATGGCCCTCACACCTGGCACACTTGAACTCTTTACTGTGTTTTTCCTTATACAATCCATATCAATTATGCCACTTTCATTACTTGATGATTTATTACTTAGGCTGGGCGGGGGGGGAATGTGGTCTTTGATTACAGGTTGTTAGTTCTTTCCTAAGTTAGATGGTCATGTGAATCCCTTTTGATCCTGTAATTCACCCAACTGACATTCCTTCTGAAAGGATCCATGCAATGTATGCCAAGTGCAACCTCAATAAAACCTCTACCTATATTTTGCTCATGCCGTATCTATCACAAAGCCCAGATAGAGCCAATACCAGCCAGTATCACTAAGATCAGCATTTCCTAGATCTATTATTGATGTAGTGCATTAATGATCCAACTATTATGTTCATATTGTTTTATGTCATTAGGGTGGAATGCTTGATAATGTTCCTCAAAGGGAATAGGTGCAAAATATGCAGTTTTACGTTTGTTTTCCCAAAGGTTCATAACATTTGTGTTCATTATGCATGAGGCTGGCCTAATTTTTCCAATTTGTTTTTGAACTCTATGACAATTTCAGAGTGATGTTAAGCTATTTAAAGATGCTTCTAACTGGTATTGACAGAGAATAATGAGTGGCCAATCTGTCACTGGTATTGTAGAGAATAATGAGTGGCCAATCTGCCATTAGCACGCTGTTTCTCCACCCCCACTTCCTCCCCTTCTCTCTGTCCACCTCCATCAATTCCCTCCTTTCCCTCTTTTTTCTTCATCACCTATTTTTATTTCTGGTACTTCATCTCATCTCACCTCTCCTCACCTCACCAATCTCATAAATTCTTCCTCCATTAAATCTTTATATCCATCCATCCCTCCCACCCCTCTTTTCTTCATCCCCTCCATCTTCCCTCCCTTTCCACCTCCCCTTCCTCCTCCAGACGTTGAACTCGGTCACCCCTCACCTGGACGTGGAGGAGTGCAGCATCGCCCTGCTCCCCAGGAACCGGGAGAAGAACCGCAGCATGGACGTGCTGCCGCCTGACCGTGCCCTGGCATTCCTGGTCACCACTGAGGGCGAGAGCAACAACTACATCAACGCGGCACTCACTGACAGCTTCCACCAGCCCGCCGCCTTCATCGTCACCCCTCACCCGCTCCCCGGCACCACCGCCGACTTCTGGAGGTTGGTGTTCGACTACGGCTGCACCTCGGTGGTCATGCTCAACCAGCTCAACCAGTCCAACTCTGCCTGGGTGAGCTATATTTTTTTGTATTTATGTATATTAAGGTATACTGTTTGCATGTAATATATATGTTAATGAATGCTGTTTTTTAGGAAGGGACAGTGTTCTATATGTGAATCCGCATTTCGCTTTTCACAGTGAAGTGCTGCAGATCTGAGTCTGAATCTAGTTCTGATTCTACTGGCAGTGTCTGGGATGCTGTATCTTAGCTCAACTCTTTCTCCTGTGTCCATAGTTCTGATAGCAGAAGACTTAGCGAGTCAGTCATGCTGCGCTGCCATCATGTAGTTGTATGAGTGTGTGTGCTTTTGGATTTGTTTTTTCACACCACATTGTGCCTCAATGATGTCTGACCACATTGATATTGTGGAGTCAGTAACACTCCTCGCTTCATTTCGATCTCTAGAGAATCAGCTATATCACTTTTAGTCCTACCCCTAAGCTATAACTCAAGGTTTCTATTTGTAGGTATCTCAGTGTCTGCCTGACTGTCTCTTAATGAATTACAAGACACTCGTCACAGGGCATTACCCCATCCCCCTCTGCTCCTGTCTCATCTCCTTAATACCGGCCCACCTCTGTCTCACTCTCACACACATTCTCTCTCTCTCTCTCTCTCTCTCTATATGTATGTATATGTGTGTGTGTGTGTATATATATATATATATATATATATATATATGTATATATGTGTGTATATATATCTGTACGTGTGTATATGTGTATATATGTGTGTATATATATATGTGTGTGTGTGTGTGTGTGTATATATATATATATATATATACGTGTATATATATATGTATGTATATATATATATATATATATAGTTTAAAGCCGGATTTGGATACAAAAAGATTTCCCAAGCTTTAAACATCCCAAGGAGCACTGTGCAAGCGATAATATTGAAATGGAAGGAGTATCAGACCACTGCAAATCTACCAAGACCTGGCCGTCCCTCTAAACTTTCAGCTCATACAAGGAGAAGACTGATCAGAGATGCAGCCAAGAGGCCCATGATCACTCTGGATGAACTGCAGAGATCTACAGCTGAGGTGGGAGACTCTGTCCATAGGACAACAAAAGTATATTGCACAAATCTGGCCTTTATGGAAGAGTGGCAAGAAGAAAGCCATTTCTTAAAGATATCCATAAAAAGTGTCGTTTAAAGTTTGCCACAAGCCACCTGGGAGACACACCAAACATGTGGAAGAAGGTGCTCTGGTCAGATGAAACCAAAATTGAACTTTTTGTCAACAATGCAAAACGTTATGTTTGGCGTAAAAGCAACACAACTGAACACACCATCCCCACTGTCAAACATGGTGGTGGCAGCATCATGGTTTGGGCCTGCTTTTCTTCAGCAGGGACAGGGAATATGGTTAAAATTGATGGGAAGATGGATGGAGCCAAATACAGGACCATTCTGGAAGAAAACCTGATGGAGTCTGCAAAAGACCTGAGACTGGGACGGAGATGTGTCTTCCAACAAGACAATGATCCAAAACATAAAGCAAAATCTACAATGGAATGGTTCAAAAATAAACATATCCAGGTGTTAGAATGGCCAAGTCAAAGTCCAGACCTGAATCCAATCGAGAATCTGTGGAAAGAACTGAAAACTGCTGTTCACAAATGCTCTCCATCAACCTCACTGAGCTCGAGCTGTTTTGCAAGGAGGAATGGGAAAAAATGTCAGTCTCTCGATGTGCAAAACTGATAGACATACCCCAAGAGACTTACAGCTGTAATCGCAGCAAAAGGTGGCGCTACAAAGTATTAACTTAAAGGGGCTGAATAATTTTGCACGCCCAATTTTTCAGTTTTTGATTTGTTAAAAAAGTTTGAAATATCCAATAAATGTCGTTCCACTTCATGATTGTGTCCCACTTGTTGTTGATTCTTCACAAAAAAATACAGTTTTATATCTTTATGTTTGAAGCCTGAAATGTGGCAAAAGGTCGCAAAGTTCAAGGAGGCCGAATACTTTCGCAAGGCACTGTATATATATATATATATGTGAGAGCTCTTCCTCTCAGAAAGGTCTGCTTTTGTTGCCAGTTCCAATCACATGCTATTGAAACACTTTTGGAGTCGTAACAGAGTGGTTTTGGGGGTGAATTAATTGGACTGATATTTCCCTTTTTGGAATCTTTTGGAATAGGTCCCAAAGATGCCAAATTAACTATTTTCTCCTCCTTTTTTCACTCTACCCTCCCTCTCTGTCTCTCTCTTTCCCCTCTCTCTCTCTCTAGCCCTGTGTCCAGTACTGGCCAGAGCCTGGTCTACAGCAGTATGGGCCAATGGAGGTTGAATTCCTGTCCACGTCAGCTGACGACGATGTCATCACTCGTCTGTTCCGTGTCAAAAACGTGACAAGAGTCAGTCACTAAGAGAATTTATACACACCTGCTTGAACACACACGCACACACACACAGGAAACGCTTTCAACATTATTAAACAACCGTCTCCCTTTTTCAATTTCCTGCTTGTCATTACATTGATGGGCATCTTCCTTTTCATCCTGCCGGGTTACTAAGGGGGACTTTGAGCATAATGCATGTCACATCCACAATGTGTGATATTCTAAATGGCTCTAATGTATATTCTCTCCCCCTTTTTATTTGTTCATAAAGCATGTCACACATTTAAATCAAATACCTGACGTAGAGAATCAGGCAGAACTCATGAAATAGGCTACATGTCAATCCCAACTGAAGAAGATTACAGCTCTGTTGTCAAAGTACAGGGAGTACTGGTGTTGTCAAAGTCCCCCTTAGTATGCCGGCAGGAAGAAAAGGAAGATGCCCAGCAATGTTCCCTCCCTACCTCTGTGAAGAATAATAGAGACTTTGTTTGGTGTGCGTGTGCATGTGCATGCATGTGCTTACTTGTGCGTATGCGTACTTGCCTTCGTGTGTGTCTTAATTATCTCTGTCTGTCTGTCAGAACGGTAGAAAGAACAAAGTGTGTGTACAATACTGTGTGTGGGTGTGTAAATGAGTAGGTGTGTTGCATCACTGTCAACCAGATTGGCACTTCCATGCGAGGCCTGTCCCTGCTGGTAGGCTGTGTGACAGGAGGTGCCCATAACCACCCTCAGAGTGGCATCCTCCTTTCCCCAATCTACCCCTCCTGTCATCCCTCCTCACCTACACTACCTCTCTCCTCCACACTGCACTGTCAAACAGCACCTCACACAACCCGGAACAATGAAACCCACAGATATCATAGTGTGGGGAAATTATGTGTTTGTGTGAAACTAGGGTGTGTGCATGTGTTTGTGTGTGAGAGAGAAATAGGTCCATAGAGAATCTGAAAATCCCACTTCCATGATTGTAACTTCTCCTTGCATCCTATTTGTTTGCGTTAGTCCAATCTGCATGACTTACAGTGCATCCCTAGCTCCTGCGTGTAGGGCTGGAGGCTGTTATATCTGTCACGTGTGCCCCTGCAGCAGCAGTGATATTAATGCAGGTGCTAGTATGGGCTATAGCTCTGAGCACACAGGGACATCTCCCTTTCCCATCCCAGGTCTCAGTCTCACCAGCAGACTATAAATCTCACACACACTTATTGACACACATGAACTAGCAACACACAGGCAGGAGCTCATGCACATACACACACATTCAGGTCTCATAAGCTTCATGTTTTCTTTCTGTCCTTAGCTCCAGGAGGGCCAGCTGGTGGTGTGTCAGTTCCAGTTCCTGCGCTGGTCAGCCTACCGCGACGTGCCCGACTCCAAGAAGGCCTTCCTCAGCCTGCTGGCTCATGTGCACAAGTGGCAGAGGGAGTGTGGAGATGGCCGCACCGTTGTCCACTGCCTGTGAGTTTTCCTGACAATCTGACACACACACAAGTGAAACACATGCACGAACGCAATCACTGACATACAAGCACACACACAGACACAGACATACACAGGTAGCCTAGTGGTTAGAGCATTGGGCTAGTAACCGAAAGGTTGCTGGATCGAATCCCCGAAATGACAAGGTAAAAATCTGTCATTCTGCCCCTGAGCAAGGCAGTTAACCCACTGTTCCCCGGTAGGCCGCCGTTGTAAATAAGAATTTGTTCTTAACTGACTTGCCTAGTTAAATAAAGGTAAAAAATACACAAACATACACACACAACAGCAGTACTCCAAGCATAGTTCATCACAGACTGGAGGTCAGCTTGGCCTTCACCTAATCAAACACCAGCCATCAACATAGCTAACACCCAATCACAGACAATGAAGTAAACACCAGTTCATAATGCTCAAAGCCAATCAGGTACCAACCTTCAGGAACGCACCTGCCCAATAAACAACTACAGACCAACAACTACAGACCAACCCTCAGGACATACACCAATCAGTGTAAGAGGTGGTTTGAGCAGTAAGCATGACGCCACATGGCTTCTTGGCTGAATTGCACTGTACTCTCCTCAGGACCTGACTGAATATGGAGCCTTATGCACATTGCTGAACCATGACACGTGCGCCTCCACCACCACAGTCCAAAAACACATCACTCAGTCCTGTCACACAGCATTACCCACTGCAACCGGGAAAGAGATTATGGCGATGAAATCAATTATAGCTTAATACAGAATGTGCCGGCTCTCACGATAGTAAATTCCAGGCTGCCAAACTGCTGACGCCGATTGATTACCTTAATATTGCCCATATTGGCTGCCGTGGCGACTGGGCGCCTGCCTTCCCAGGGTGCATGTCAGGAATGAGAATGCGGCCTCGCCTCCTTTGTTTATTAATGTTCCTTTAGCCTATGATGATAACCCAGACCATCTAGCGCCACAAAATGCCACACACAACAAGCTTACTGGACCCTGTCCTCGCATTTCAAGGCCGCGTCGAGACAATGACTTATCAGTGACTGCTCAGATAATCCCTACCATTTTGTTGCTGAGCTGTTGTAGTGCTACTGCAAATGTACATTTTCCCAGAGGTGTTCACATTCATAATGTAAGTAACCTAATTTATGTTCATCTAAATGCCTCTGTCAAAACAACAGCTATTCTCAGCAGTAAGCAATGTGCCTATGAACCTAAGTTATACTGTTAGCACTGAAACGTTTTGCCCTAGTAAGAAGCCCACTGTGAGTAGTTCACCCTGCACAATCAGCTGTACAGTTGTAGCAATATATGGTTATAACATCTACAGAAGAGTCAGGAATGCCAACGGAGGAGGTATTGCTGTTTATATTCAGAGTCATATTCCTGTAATGCTTAGAGGATCTCATGTCAAATGCTGTTGAAGTAATATGGCTAAATGTTCACCTGCCTCACCTAAAGCCTATTCTTGTGGGAAGTTTCTATAGACCACCAAGTGCTAACAGTCAGTATCTGGATGATATGTGTGAAATGCTTGATAATGTAGGTGACATCAATAGGGGTATGTTCTGGGTGACCTAAATATTGACTGGCTTTCATCAAACTCAAGAAAAAGCTTCACACTGTAACCAGTGTCTGCAAACTGGTTCAGGTTATCAGTCAACCTACCAGGGTATTTACAAACAGAACAGGAACTAAATCATACACTTGTATTGACCACATCTTTACTAATGCCGCAGAAATCTGCTCTTAAGCAGTATCCAAACCCATCCGATGTAGTGATCATAATACAGTATATCCATATCTAGGGAAAAACAAAGTTCCAAAGACTGGACCTAAAAAAGTGTATGTGATCATACAAGAGGTTTAGCAATGATTCCTATGTTGAAGATGTGAAAAATATTTGTTGGTCTGATGTGTGTAATGAGGAATATCATGACGCTGCACGAAATTGCTTCTTCCTGTTACTGACAAGCATGCAACCATAAAGAAATGGACTGTTAAAAATTCCAAATCCCCATGGAAAGATGATTAATTGAAACACTGTATGGCTCAGAGGAATGAGGCTAAGGGAATAGCAGATAAGTCTGGCAACACAGCAGATTGGCAAACATAGAGTAGCTGAAAGTTTATCATAAATCCTTCTCCCCTGAATTCTGCAAATTACAAAAAGTACAAGAACAAATTTGTGACTAGTTTCAGGCAACTAGGCGTATGTTGCTGGTCACTACTTCACAGGAGAGCCATTTGAGCATAAGCTTTTTATTTAAAATGTTTTTGTGCAGAAATGCCTTCTGGAACATGTGAACTTTCATGTGCCTTAATAAGAAACTTGTATGCAATCTGTAAATATGTATAAAATTGTTAAATTATAAACCTAGTTGATTTAGCCACAGAAAAAGTAAGCAACCTTACCGCTAGCCATGTTTGGCTGAGATAATGAGTGGGCTGCACATGCCAAGAGAAATTCGTATTGGTCTGCCATGTAGCACACTTCTGTCTATTTGTGCTGGTTAGTATGTGTAGCTAATCCTGTCTAACGCAGCTTTTTATGTATGTATGTATATATATATCTCATATTAGATCTGCAGAAGTGTTGCTCTCCACTTTCTGGAGGCCCATATTTTGAAATCAGCAGAATTAGAGTATGATAGCTAAGGAGATAGTTTGAAGATGCAATGTGGAGATTTCTCTAAGGGCAACCATGGCATCCGTGACAGAGAGGAAGATGCGTCCATCCATGTGTATGGGTAAGATAGTCTAGAGAGCTACATTTTCAGAAATTACACTTTTCTAATTGTCAGAAAGTAATTTGCATTTCAGGTTAGAGTACTGTTAGCTAGCTTGCTAGCAAATGTTACATTTATGATCTGTGTAGTAATATTATTCGTATCTCAGAGTCATTTGCTTTGATAGTTTATAGCCTAATGTTAGCTATCTAACATTGAACCTGGTTGGTTAGCTACCTCCAAATTCATACAAGGTAGTAAGGTCATGAGTTGGGATTATGGTTCAGTGATTAGCTAGCTAGCTACATGTCATAACAATCGACTCCACAATGCAAGTATCCATTTCAATAGAATGTTAATGATGTCACTGCGACAACTGTTGTTTGACATAGCTGGTAAATTCCCTCTGGCTATCTACTCCGATTTCAGAGCACTCTCGTCTGAGTGTGCCAGAGCACAGAATAACTGACAAATCTATGAAGGCTCAACACCCGTTGAATATGGTCAGTAAACGTTGGCAAAAAAGCGTAAATTGTTACCAGCAGCACAGTTGCAGTCACCAACCTTCTGGATAACAAAAAAAAAAACATTTTAACCAGCTCTGCTAGGGCGAGTAAAATGGTCAGAGTGAGCTGTTCTCTCATTTGTGTCTAGAAGTACAGTGGTTGTGTAACCTTTATTTAACTAGGCAAGTCAGTTCACTTCCGGCGCCGACAGAGATGGCCGCCTCGCTTCGCGTTCCTAGGAAACTATGCAGTTTTTTGTTTTTTTACGTGTTATTTCTTACATTAGTACCCCAGGTCATCTTAGGTTTCATTACATACAGTCGAGAAGAACTACTGAATATAAGATCAGCATCAACTCACCATCAGTACTACCAAGAATATGTTTTTCGCGACGCGGATCCTGTGTTCTGCCTTACAAACAGGACAACTGAGTGGATTCCATGCAGCGACCCAAAAAAAAAACAACTCCGATAAAGAGGGAAACGAGGCGGTCTTCTGGTCAGACTCCGGAGACGGGCACACCGTACACCACTCCCTAGCATTCTCTTGACAACAAGGTTGATGAAATCCGAGCAAGGGTAGCATTCCAGAGGGACATCAGAGACTGTAACGTTCTTTGCTTCACGGAAACGTGGCTCACTGGAGAGACTCTATCCGAAGCGGTGCAGCCAACGGGTTTCTCCACACATCGCGCAGACAGAAACAAACATCTTTCTGGTAAGAAGAGGGGCGGGGGCGTATGCCTTATGACTAACGTGACATGGTGTGATGAAAGAAACATACAGGAACTCAAATCCTTCTGTTCACCTGATTTAGAATTCCTCACAATCAAATGTAGACCGCATTATCTACCAAGAGAATTCTCTTCGATTATAATCACAGCCGTATATATCCCCCCCCAAGCAGACACATCGATGGCTCTGAACGAACTTTATTTAACTCTTTGCAAACTGGAAACCATTCATCCGGAGGCTGCATTCATTGTAGCTGGGGATTTTAACAAGGCTAATCTGAAAACAAGACTCCCTAAATTTTATCAGCATATCGATTGCGCAACCAGGGGTGGAAAGACCTTGGATCATTGTTACTCTAACTTCCGCGACGCATATAAGGCCCTGCCCCGCCCCCCTTTCGGAAAAGCTGACCACGACTCCATTTTGGTGATCCCTGCCTACAGACAGAAACTAAAACAAGAGGCTCCCACGCTGAGGTCTGTCCAACGCTGGTCTGACCATGCTGACTCCACACTCCAAGACTGCTTCCACCACGTGGACTGGGACATGTTTCGTATTGCGTCAGACAACAACATTGACGAATACGCTGATTCGGTGTGTGAGTTCATTAGAACGTGCGTTGAAGATGTCGTTCCCATAGCAACGATTAAAACATTCCCTAACCAGAAACCGTGGATTGATGGCAGCATTCGTGTGAAACTGAAAGCGCGAACCACTGCTTTTAAACAGGGCAAGGTGTCTGGTAACATGACCGAATACAAACAGTGCAGCTATTCCCTCCGCAAGGCTATCAAACAAGCTAAGCGTCAGTACAGAGACAAAGTAGAATCTCAATTCAACGGCTCAGACACAAGAGGCATGTGGCAGGGTCTACAGTCAATCACGGACTACAGGAAGAAATCCAGCCCAGTCACGGACCAGGATGTCCTGCTCCCAGGCAGACTAAATAACTTTTTTGCCCGCTTTGAGGACAATACAGTGCCACTGACACGGCCTGCAACGAAAACATGTGGTCTCTCCTTCACTGCAGCCGAGGTGAGTAAGACATTTAAACGTGTTAACCCTCGCAAGGCTGCAGGCCCAGACGGCATCCCCAGCCGCGCCCTCAGAGCATGCGCAGACCAGCTGGCCGGTGTGTTTACGGACATATTCAATCAATCCCTATACCAGTCTGCTGTTCCCACATGCTTCAAGAGGGCCACCATTGTTCCTGTTCCCAAGAAAGCTAAGGTAACTGAGCTAAACGACTACCGCCCCGTAACACTCACTTCCGTCATCATGAAGTGCTTTGAGAGACTAGTCAAGGACCATATCACCTCCACCCTACCTGACACCCTAGACCCACTCCAATTTGCTTACCGCCCAAATAGGTCCACAGACGATGCAATCTCAACCACACTGCACACCGCCCTAACCCATCTGGACAAGAGGAATACCAATGTGAGAATGCTGTTAATTGACTACAGCTCGGCATTCATCACCATAGTACCCTCCAAGCTCGTCATCAAGCTCGAGACCCTGGGTCTCGACCCCGCCCTGTGCAACTGGGTACTGGACTTCCTGACGGGCCGCCCCCAGGTGGTGAGGGTAGGCAACAACATCTCCTCCCCGCTGATCCTCAACACTGGGGCCCCACAAGGGTGCGTTCTGAGCCCTCTCCTGTACTCCCTGTTCACCCACGACTGCGTGGCCACGCACGCCTCCAACTCAATCATCAAGTTTGCGGACGACACAACAGTGGTAGGCTTGATTACCAACAACGACGAGACGGCCTACAGGGAGGAGGTGAGGGCCCTCGGAGTGTGGTGTCAGGAAAATAACCTCACACTCAACGTCAACAAAACTAAGGAGATGATTGTGGACTTCAGGAAACAGCAGAGGGAACACCCCCCTATCCACATCGATGGAACAGTAGTGGAGAGGGTAGCAAGTTTTAAGTTCCTCGGCATACACATCACAGACAATCTGAATTGGTCCACTCACACAGACAGCATTGTGAAGAAGGCGCAGCAGCGCCTCTTCAACCTCAGGAGGCTGAAGAAATTCGGCTTGTCACCAAAAGCACTCACAAACTTCTACAGATGCACAATCGAGAGCATCCTGGCGGGCTGTATCACCGCCTGGTACGGCAACTGCTCCGCCCTCAACCGTAAGGCTCTCCAGAGGGTGGTGAGGTCTGCACAACGCATCACCGGGGGCAAACTACCTGCCCTCCAGGACACCTACACCACCCGATGTCACAGGAAGGCCATAAAGATCATCAAGGACATCAACCACCGAGCCACTGCCTGTTCACCCCGCTATCATCCAGAAGGCGAGGTCAGTACAGGTGCATCAAAGCTGGGACCGAGAGACTGAAAAACAGCTTCTATCTCAAGGCCATCAGACTGTTAAACAGCCACCACTAACATTGAGTGGCTGCTGCCAACACACTGACACTGACTCAACTCCAGCCACTTTAATAATGGGAATTGATGGGAAATGATGTAAATATATCACTAGCCACTTTAAACAATGCTACCTTATATAATGTTACTTACCCTACATTATTCATCTCATATGCATACGTATATACTGTACTCTATATCATCGACTGTATCCTTATGTAATACATGTATCACTAGCCACTTTAAACTATGCCACTTTGTTTACATACTCATCTCATTTGTACATACTGTACTCGATACCATCTACTGTATCTTGCCTATGCTGCTCTGTACCATCACTCATTCATATATCCTTATGTACATATTCTTTATCCCCTTACACTGTGTACAAGACAGTAGTTTTGGAATTGTTAGTTAGATTACTTGTTGGTTATTACTGCATTGTCGGAACTAGAAGCACAAGCATTTCGCTACACTCGCATTAACATCTGCTAACCATGTGTATGTGACAAATAAAATTTGATTTGATTTGATTTGAAGAACAAATCTTATTTACAATGACGGCCTACCAGGGAACAGTGGGTAAACTGCCTTGTTCAGAGGCAGAACGACAGACCTTGTTAGCTCGGGGATTCTGGCCCAACACTCTAACCACTAACACACCTGCCGCTCCTTCTTCCTTTAAAAGTTGCATCATACTGCAGCACACATTGCGGTCTGCCGCAGAATTCTATGGCACTTTATTTAATTGTCAGCCATTGTTACCATTAATGCTAGTTAGTGCTAGTTTAACCACCAGAGGGCATCTTGGAGAAGCATTTGATAGCCTTCAATATTGGCTATACTAGAGAATTTAAAACCTTTTTTTGTAAGAACATAGTATATGGGATTGATTTTAAGGGATTTAGCCTAATTCATTTGATTAATATTATGGTGTTTCTAATCTAAGAAAAACAAAACCCTCAGGGTTTCTGTTAGGATGAAACAAAAAATATAGCACTGTACAACGTGGCGGTCGGGAGTAGGCTACAGTCTTAAGAGCATAACATTTCCACACCCTAATTGTAGTCTAACCAATACCCAAACGGAGATTCAGTGAAAATAAAAATGTCATTTGTTTATTAGATCAGTCCCCATGCTTGTGCGAAACGGTGCTGAAGTACTTGACCACCGCTGGAAGCTGCAGTGGAGCGGGTTGAGAGCTTCAAGTTCCTCGGTGTGACTTAAAATGGTCCACACACACTCTCACAGTCACCTCAGGAGGTTGAAATGTTTAACATGGGCTGTTAAATCCTCAAAAGTTATACAGCTGTACCATTGAGAGCATCTTGACTGGCTGATTACTGCTTGGTATGGCAATAGCACCACCCTAAATCGCATGGCACTACAGAGGGTGGTGTGGACAGCCCAGTACATCACTGGGACCGAGCTCCCTGCCATCCAGGACCTCTATATCAGGCAGCGTGAAAGGAAGGCTCAGAGAATCGTTAAAGACTCCAGCCACCCAAGCCATAGAGACTGTTCTCTCTGCTTCTTTACGTGGTACCGGTGCATCAAGTCTGATACCAACAGACTCCTGAACAGCTTCTATCCCCAAGCCATTAGACTGCTAAATAAGTAACTAAATAGCTTACAAAATGGCTACATGGATTATCTGAATTGACCCTTTTATTTTATTTTTGCACTCCACACTCATGCACACCGACACTTCAAAACGCGTGCAAACACTCACTTCATCATTTGCTCACACACACATAATATGCACATGCAACTCTGTTTATCATATATCCTGATGCCTAGTCATCTTACCCCTAAAGTGACATAGAGTGGGGCAAAAAAGTATTTAGTCAGCCACCAATTGTGCAAGTTCTCCCACTTAAAAAGATGAGAGGCCTGTAATTTTCATCATAGGTACACTTCAACTAAGACAGACAAAATGAGAAAAAAAATCCAGAAAATCACATTGTAGGATTTTTAATGAATTTATTTGCAAATTATGGTGGAAAATAAGTATTTGGTCAATAACAAAAGTTTATCTCAATACTTTGTCATTGCCAACAAAGGGTATATAACAGAGATCAAATGTTTTCTGTAAGTCTTCACAAGGTTTTCACACACTGTTGCTGGTATTTTGGCCCATTCCTCCATGCATATCTTCTCTAGAGCAGTGATCTTTTGGGGCTGTTGCTGGTCAACACGGACTTTCAACCCCATAGAAAATCTTTGGAGGGAGTTGAAAGTCCTTCTTAGCTAGGCTAGGCCACTCCAGGACCTTGAAATCCTTCTTACGAAGCCACTCCTTCGTTGCCCGGGCGGTGTGTTTGGCATTATTGTCATGCTGAAAGACCCAGCCACGTTTCATCTTCAATGCCCTTGCTGATGGAAGGAGGTTTTCACTCAAAATCTCACGATACATGGCCCCGTTCATTCTTTCCTTTACACGGATCAGTCGTCCTGGTCCGTTTGCAGAAAAACAGCCCCAAAGCATGATGTTTCCACCCCCATGCTTCACAGTAGGTATGGTGTTCTTTGGATGCAACTCAGCATTCTTTGTCTTCCAAACACGACGAGTTGAGTTTTTACCAAATGTTCTATTTTGGTTTCATCTGACCATATGACATTCTCCCAATCTTCTTCTGGATCATCCAAATGCTCTACTGGCTTAAGCAGGGGGACACGTCTGGCACTGCAGGATTTGAGTCCCCTGGCGGCGTAGTGTGTTACTGATGGTAGGCTTTGTTACTTTGGTCCCAACTCTCTGCAGGTCATTCACTAGGTCCCCCCGTGTGGTTCTGGGATTTTTGCTCACCGTTCTTGTGATCCTTTTGACCCCACGGGGTGAGATCTTGCGTGGAGCCCCAGATCGAGGGAGATTATCAGTGGTCTTGTATGTCTTCCATTTCCTAATAATTGCTCCCACAGTTGATTTCTTCAAACCAAGCTGCTTACCTATTGTAGATTCAGTCTTCCCAGCCTGGTGCAGGTCTACATTTTTGTTTCTGGTGTCCTTTGACAGCTCTTTGGTCTTGGCCATAGTGGAGTTTGGAGTGTGACTGTGAGAGCCAGAAATCTTGCTTGTTTGTAGGTGAACAAATACTTATTTTCCACCATAATTTGCAAATAAATTCATAAAAAATGTGATTTTCAGGATTGTTTTTTCTCATTTTGTCTGTCATAGTTGAAGTGTACCTATGATGAAAATTACAGGCCTCTCATCTTTTTAAGTGGGATAACTTGCATAATTGGTGGCTGACTAAATACTTTTTTCCCCCACTCTATCGCTCCAGTATTCCTGCGCATTGTTAATTTGGTACTGGAACTGACTGACCCTGTAGATAGTATGCTTACTTTCTCGTGTTCTTCTTATTTCATATTTTTCACGTGTTTTTGTTCTACCTTGTGTTATTTTTAGGATTGCATTGTTATTGATTACTGTATTGTTGAGTTTTGCGCTTGCAAGAAAATATTTCACTGTACTTGTGCACGTGAAATTAAAACTTGAAACTTAAATGGGGGGATGCGTGTGGGCCTATTCCAGTATGAAATGCAGTACTTTGAAATGGGGAATCCTTGAATCAATGCTGCTGCTCTTATAGTAGAGTCACAATCATGTGTGGAACAGAAATGAATACACTCTTGGTATTTTTTTAGATTTATCATAAGTTTTTGACATGGTTGATCATGAAGTACTACTTTCTAAATTGCATTATCATGGTTTTCATGATTATACACTACATGACCTATAGTGTGTGGACATCTGCTTGTTGAACATCTCATTCCAAAATCATGGGCAGTTGTCCCCACCTTTGTTATAACAGCCTTGACTCTTCTGGTAAGGCTTTCCATTAGATGTTGGAACATTGCTGCGGGAACTTGCTTCCATTGAGCCACAGAATGAGTGAGGTCGGGCACTTATGTTGGGCGATGAAGCCTGGCTCGCAGTCTGCATTCCAATTCATCCCAAAGGTGTTTGATGGGGTTGAGGTCAGGGCTCTGTGCAGGCCAGTCAAGTTCTTCCACACCAATCTCGACAAACCATTTCTCTATGGACCTCGCTTTGTGCATGGGGGCATTGTTATGTCCCTAAACTGTTTCCACAAAGTTGTAAGCACAAAATCGTCTATAATGTCATTTTATGATATAGCGATTTCCCTTCACCGTACTGTGTGCGGCTGCTTGGCCATGGAAAGCCATTTCATAAGCTCCCGACGAACAGTTATTGTGCTGACGTTGCTTCCAGAGTCAGTTTGGAACTTGGTAGTGAGTGTTGCAACTGAGGACAGACGATTTTTACACGGTCCCGTTCTGTGAACTAACACTTTGCTGCTGAGCTGTTGTTACTCCTAGAAGTTTTCACTTCACAATAACAACACTTACAGTTGACCGGGGCAGCTGACTTCTTGGAAGGTGGCATCCTATGATGGTGCTACGTTGAAAGTCACTGAGCTCTTCAGTAAGCCCATTCTACGGCCAATGTTTGTCTATGGATTTTATACACCTGTCAGCAGCGGGTGGGGCTGAAATGGCCAAATCCACTCATTTGAAGGGGTGTCCACATACTTTTATATATAGTGTACATATAATTGGCTATATAGTTATGTTTTTGATAGAGAACAGTCTGTTTATGCAAACAGCTCTGCAACTACCAAGGCTAAGATATCCTGTGGTGTGCCACAGGGTTTGTTATTCCTAATCTATATCAATGCCCTTGCTGCTGTGTCTTCTACTGTACATATAGTGTACATATAATTGGCTATATAGTTATGTTTTTGATAGAGAACAGTCTGTTTATGCAAACAGCTCTGCATCTACCAAGGCTAAGATATCCTGTGGTGTGCCACAGGGTTTGTTATTGCTAATCTATATCAATGCCCTTGCTGCTGTGTCTTCTACTATACATCCCATTTTCTTTGCTGACGATACCAATTTGATTTTATCACACTAATTGTGATTCACTTATTAATAAAGCCAACTCAGGCATGGACAAATTTTCTGAACAAATTATATTTAAATGTTTAAAAAAACCTACTTTATTGTATTTACTAGTAAGAATAAGAAATTAGCCAGAATCCCATTTGGTGGGAATGAAATGGAACAAGTCAGTTCCAGAGTTTTAATTGATGAAAAGTTGTCCTGGAAAGATCGTATTCAATTTGTCTGCAGCAAAGTGATGAAATCTGTTGGTATCATCGGAAAGATTAGTGGTTTGGTTCATCAGGTAAGCTAACTCTATACCATAGCTTAATTTAAACATATCTCATTTACTGTAATATTGTCATTCTTTGTCAGGGAGTCTTGGTGGTTCCAAACTTCATCCATTTAAGGATAATAGAGGCCACTGTGTTCTTGAGGATCTTCAATGCTGCAGAAATGTTTTGGTACCCTTCCCCAGATCTGTGCCTCGACACAATCATGTCTTGGAGCTCTATGGCTTGGTTTAGTTTTATTACTGTGGGACCTTATATAGACAGGAGTGTGCTTTTCCAGATCATGTCCAAGCAATTGAATTTACGACAGGTGGACTCCAATCAAGTTGTAGAAACATCTCAAGGATGATCAATGGACACAGAATGCACCTGAGCTCAATTTCTGAATACTTATGTGAATAAGGTATTTCTGTTCTTTTTTTAACAACACATGTTTTCGCTTTGTCATTATGGGTTATTGTGTGTAGATTGCTTTTCATTTTTATGTATTTATATATTTTAGATTAGGTTTGTAAAGTAGCAAAATGTAGAGAAAGCCATGGGGTTTGAATACTTTCTGAAGACATTTTGTCTGCAACAGTAAAGTACATAAATTACACTTTTAGCTCCAGTCCGTTTTAGAATGGGTAACTAGCAATAGCCTGGTGCTAAATATCTCAAAAACTCACAGCATCATTTTTGGAACAAATCACTCGCTCAACCCTAAACCTCATTTGGATCTATTATTGAATAATGTGGCTATTGAGCAAGTTGAATAGACTAAACTGCTGGGTGTCACCCTAGATAGCTTTCTATCATGGTCAAAACATATAGAAGCAATGGTTTCTAAAATGGGAAGAGGTCTGTCCATGATAAGGAATTGCTCTGCTTTCTTGATATCTCAGTCAACCAGACAGGTCCTACAGACCCTACTTTTGTCGCACCTGGACTGCTGTCCAATTGTGAGATCGGATGCGGCAAAGAAGTACATGGGAACATTTCACTTCGATGTACACAGAGGGCGAATGTCAATAACATGCATGTCAATCTCTCCTGGCTCAAAATTGGAGAGAAATTTACTGCATCACTATTGGTTGTTGTGCGAGGTGTTGATCTGTTGAAGGTAGCGATCTGTCTGTTCAAGCAGTTGGCACACAGTTCGGACACTTATTGTTATCACACAAGACATGCAACCAGAGGTCTCTTCACAGTCCAGGATAGAGGCTGGGAAACACACAGTATTAAATAGAGGCATGAAATTAATGGAACTCTCTGCCACCCCAGGTAACTCAAACTTGCAATAAAACCAGATTTAAGAAGAAAAAAAAAAGATAAAAAACCTTACGGGGATTGTGAAAAGAAGCACAGACATTTTTATGCATTTTGTATTGTATTATGTATGTGATACGTGGTTGGGATATGACTGTGATATGTGATTCTCGCCTGGCTATCTTAAGATGAATGCACTAGCTGTGGGCCACTCTGGATGGGAGCGTCTGCTGAATGGATAAATTGTAATGTAAATGTAGTGCTGCTATGTATATTTATGTATATTATGTATTTTATCTGTTATGTTTCCTGTTTGGACCCCAGGAAGAGTAGGGCAGCAGCTAATTGGAGATCCCAATGAATACAAAAATCCTAGCATCTTAACACTGAAGGTTGTGTTTCAACTCCTCCTTCTAACAACTCTTCCCTGTCTTATAGGAGCGGCGGTGGGCGCAGTGGGACATTCTGTGCCAGCACCATCCTGCTGGAGATGATCCAGTACCAGAACATGGTGGACATCTTCTACTCCGTCAAGACGCTCCGCAACTCCAAACCCAACATGGTGGAGTCACTGGTAGGTGCAGTGGGGCTGACCGGCTGCAATTTAGTTTTGCAGTATTTTAGCGATGACTATGAATGTGTCTGCCTTTGTTTAATCTGATTTGTATTACTATCCAGTATTATCAATTATATTTGTATTCAATCAATTAGGGGGGGGGGGCGAGGAATTCCGTCCTGGGTTAAGAGCGACATAAATGGAACGTCTACTTAATTATTTTCAGATAGAAAAACACCGTTCACCATGCACTTTAATTCACAACTTGATAAGATCTATTGATAAGAGCTAGGTAAATGAGTAATCCATTTGGATAAGGTGATTGTAAATATAAATTAGACTTATTTTAGATCTATTTTATCTTATGATCGCCGGATACAAATGTGAAACCAGTCATATGGCAGCAAAACTGAGGCATGTCAACATATACACTTTCCCAGAGTAAAGTTTATGAAAGGCTGTGCCATTATGCAGAATTTAAATTGAATGTATGGCCTTTTAACTTTGCAGGGCACTTTCAAATGTCATAATTATAGGCTACCCCGACTTTCTCTGTCTCATGTTAAATTTCAGTATCGACTGTCAGTAGGCCTTAAACCACACATATTCAGCGACCAATAAAATGTTATTTCATTTGATTTACTGTTAGTTCCCTACAGTTGATATAGCCTATATTATTACATTTAATTACATTGTTTTGTTTACCTTCATTTACTTCCTCTGTAAATGCTTCACGGCCGTTCGGTTGTTGCTGAGGATCATTACTAACAGTTGATAATATAAAAAAAAAAGACATGTAGGCAGTTTGAACCCGACACATGGCGCAATACTTGGCCTTGTTATCACACAGTTCTAGGGTTACTGCAGGCAACAGATGATATTCTCCCTATTTTAATTCTATGTACACTAATCTTCCAACATTACCATGGGTTGAAGAACTGAATGTGGCAATTTTCAGAATGAATCAAACCACTGTTTTCTTTTTTTCGTGCATAAAGGCTCTCCAAACCTGGTTTTATGATTCATAAATACTTTCCTAAACCTAAATAATCTACAAGATCAGTGTATTTTTTTTATCTACCAATTGGTGCTGAAATGGAGACGAATATGCAAATATTTAGAAGGCATTCTTTCATTGATCCCTCATATTCTGAACCTGTTTTTTTTATATATTCTAGTCTGTCTACAAAATTCTAACTATACTGAACACAAATCTAAATGCAACATGTGAAGCGTATGTACCATACGCATAAATTCAATTTTTCTCGAAAATGTTGTGCACAAATTTGTTTACATTCCTGTTAGTGAGCATTTCTCTTTTGCCAAGATAATCCATCCACCTTAAAGGTGTGGCATATCAAGAATCTGATTAAACAGCACGATCATTACACATGTGCATCTTGTGCTGGGGACAATAAAAGGCCACTCGAAAATGTGCCGTTTTGTCACACAGCACAATGCCACAGATGTCTCAAGTTTTGAGGGAGAGTGCAATTGGCATGCTGACTGCAGGAACGTCCACCAGAGCTGTTGCCAGAGAATTTTATGTTAATATATGTACCATTAGCCGCCTCCAACGTCATTTTAGAGAATTTGGCAGTACGTCCAACTGCCTCACAATAGCAGACCATGTGTAACCACGGCAGCCCAGGACCTCCACATCCGGCTTCTTTATGTGTGGGATCGTCTGAGACCAGCCATCCGGACAGCTGCTGAAACTGAGGAGTATTTCTGTCTGTAATAAAGCCCTTTTGTGGGGAAAAACGTATTCTGATTGGCTGGGCCTGGCTCCCCAGTGGGTGGGCCTGGCTCCCAAGTGGGTGGGCCTACGCCCATCCATGGCTGCGCCCCTGCCCAGTCATGTGAAATCCATAGATTAGGGTCCCAGGAATGTATTTAAATTGACCGATTTCCTTATGAGCTGTAACTCAGTAAAATCTTTGAAATTGTTGCATGTTGCGTTTATAAATGTTTTTGTTCCGCATAAAAGGAGCACCATATTTAACGGGATGATTTAAGATACTGTAAATGTACTGAAAGCCCTATTGAATGAAAACTCGATGAGAAAATCTGTTGGCCAGCAAGTGGGAGGGTTTTCAGCAATTGAATTACATTTATTCAGTGTGCAAGGTAGCCACACATGCAGAGCGCGTTACTTGAATGAAAAAGGTAAGTCCGAATACCAAATACTGCGAAGTGGTTGGGAAAGGCATCGGGATCGGGCCCAAGATTAAATTAAATTTCAATTCAAGACTTAAAAAGTTACCATTATTGAAGCTTTTTCAATTGTTAAGTTCCTGAGTTGGAGTTGAAATGGATTTGAGCCTAACCCTACATATCACTACCATTGCTGGTTTATGTAACTAATGCATGTATGTGTGTTTTCTGCAGGACCAGTACCGATTCTGCTACGACCTTATCCTGGAGTACTTGGACTGCATAGAAGATAGCATGAGATAGCAATGTTCCGTAGCTGGTGCATCTCGTGGGCTGTGACCGCTGACTGGGTTACATACCCTGTGACCCCCTCAACATTTACTTTATTGTTTGGATTAATGGGCCTAAACTGTTGTGAAGGACAACAATAGAAAAAAATAAAAAAAGGGGTAAGTGCTCCTCACTTTTAACCCTTAAATGTATAGCTGTGGTTTTGTTCATTTTATTGTTGACGTTGTTGTTTTCATTTCTGATACTTTCAGCTTCGTTTTTGTGCGTTTTTGGTCTTTGCCTCTACTGGAACTCTTTTGTGCGAAATGTTTTATTGTCGTCAATGATGGAGAAACATGAGAGAGTACAAAGTACCTGTGGAGAGGTCGCCCTGCCTTTCATAATTTTCTTCAAACATGAATGGCCTGGACAGTTTGTCTTGCTAAACTCTCTGCATGAAAGTGTTCCAGGTTTCTCCAAGAGCCACAGCAACTGCAGTGTACTGTGGTGAATACAAGATATCTCTACCGCAAACTGCCTTACCGTTTCCTAACACTGGGGAATATATAGTACAACTCAATGGAAGAATTTCAATGGGCTACATGAACAACAATGCTTTGTGTTACACATATGGCAGTGTTATGATAAATAGATGAGTCATTGAGACATAGGAGGATGAAGTACAATTTGATGTGTTTTCCGCTTTTTGTGATGGGCCATCCTGGTATGTCATAAGACTGATCCAATTCCCATGAAAAGGGATGCCTAACCTGTCACTTAATTTAATCGTGCCAATCCCACAGACTGACTTGAATCCTGTCTTCCACGTGTTCTACTCCTTCATGTTGATACATGTATAGTGCATTCTGAAAGTATTCAGACCCCTTGACTTTTTCCACATCCTTATTCTAACATGGATTACATAATTTTCCCCCTCATCAATCTACACACAATACCCCATAATGACAAAGCAAAAACAGTAAAAAAAAATATTTTTGCCAAACGGAAATACCTTATTTACAGACCCTTTGCTAACATCCTTGGGATGTTTCTACAACTTCATTGGAGTCCACCGGTGGTAAATTCAATTGATTAGACATGATTTCGAAAGGCACACACCTGTCCTACAGGTCCTACAGTTGACAGTGCATTACAGAGCAAAAACCAAGCCATGAGATCGAAGGATTTGTCCGTACAGCTCGCAGACAGGATTGTGTCGAGGCATAGATCTGGGAAAGGGTACCAAAACATTTATGCAGCATTGAAGGTCATCATTCTTAAATTGAAGAAGTTTGGAACCATCAAGACTTTTCCTAGGGCTTTTCTCCCCAAACGGGGGAGAAGGGCCTTAGTCTGGGAGGTGACCAAGAACCCAATGGTCACTCTGACAGAGCTCCAGAGTTCCTCTGTGGAGATGGGAGAACCTTCCAGAAGGACAACCATCTCTGCAGCTTTCCACCAATCGGGCATCTATGGTAGAGTGGCCAGACGGTAGCCACTCCTCAGTAAAAGGCACATGACAGCCCGCTTGGAGTTTTTCAAAGGCACCTAAAGACTCTCAGGCCCTGAGAAACAAGATTCTCTGGTCTAATGAAACCAAGATTGAACTCTTTGACCTGAATGCGAAGCGTAGCATCTGGGGGTAACCTGGCACCATCCCTACGGTGAAGCATGGTGGTGGCAGCATAATGCCGTGGGGATGTTTTTCAGTGGCAGGTACTGGGACACTAGTCAGGATTGCGGGAAAGATTAACGGAGCAAAGTACAGAGATTCTTGATGAAATCCTGCTCCAGAGCGTTCACCTCAGACTGGGGTGAAGGTTTAGCTTCCATCAGGACAACGACCCTAACCAAACAGCCAAGACAGCGCAGGAGTGGCTTCTGGGACAAGTCTCTTGATGTTCTTGAGTGGCCCAGCCAGAGCCCTGACTTGAACCCGATCGAACATCTCTGGAGACACCTGAAAATAGCTCTGCAGCTCTGACAGAGCTTGAGAGGCTCTGCAGAGTTGAATGGGAGAAACTCCCCAAATACAGGTGTGCCTAGCTTTTAGCTTCATACATAAGAAGACTCAAGGCTGTAGTCGCTGCAAAAGGTGCTTCAACAAAGCACTGAGTAAAGGGTCTGAATACTTATGTAAATGTAATATTTCAGTGTTTTATTTGTAATCAATTTACAAAAATGTCTAAAACCTGTTTTTGCTTTGTCATTATGGTGTATTGTGTTTAGATTGGAAAGGGGGAAAAAACAAATGAATCCCTTTTAGAATAAGGCTGTAACAAAATGTGGAAAAAGTCAGCGGGTCTAAATACTTTCTGAAGGCACTGTATTGGTAAAGCCACTGTTCTAAATGTGGAGGTGTACAATATGATGATCCCCTTATGCAGTGGTCTTGAAAGCAGTGCAGTTGTACAGATAGATTTAAGAGGCCGAGTCATTAGAGAAAGATGTACAGTATAAAACTGCCACTTTTTCTGTGACCACTTGTCTATATGGGCAGTCCTTGTAGGACATCTATGTTCTCTATCATTTAATGTGGTTTGACTCCCAGATAGGAATCCCTAAAGGGAATATAATTGAAGAGATACTCAAATACATTTAAATATAAATTGGACCAAGCTTCATAAATGTGCTCTTACTTTTATGTACCAATGTGTATTTATCTACCATGTTAGTCAAGTCGATAAGTACTGTACGGTGTATGCCACACATCTAATTTGTCCAATATGTTTTACTGTGCTGGGGACTCCATTGATGTTCACACCATGCTCAGTAGTTATAATTAAATAAACGGGGGGAGTGGAAAACCTGGTTTTCCCCAATCTGGACCTTGTTCCACAATATAGACTGGTGTAGCTAACCCATTAGACCCTGTCTGTATGAAAATACACAGCTCGTATATGCATGTTGGAATGTGTAGCCTATTAAATGATCTGTCCTGAGACCCTGATCCCAAATTAAATGAAAAGTGCCCATAACCCATAGAACACTAACATGAAGCAAATCCCCCTTGGGATTTTAAATATATAATTTGGTGGCTAAATCAAGGGTCAGTAAACCAGTATTGCAGTCTCTACTAATGCCCACTAAGTGAGAACATAAGCAGTTTGCTTTTTCTGCAGATGATCTCAGGGTCTTACTGTGCTGTAATGGTGGTGCAAATGTCACTCCTATTGACCAGGAGTTCCACCTCCTCTAAAAAGCCCTCTCCTGGGGACTGGGACCTTACAATGAGTGGCATTCGCCCCAACCACGGCAGCTAAGACAGACCCAGTCCCTGCTGGTTCTTAAATCTGCGGTCTGGTCAAAGCACCAGGATGGAGGAAGTAGAGAAAGAGACAGTATTCCAGACCCCAACAGGGTCTTAAAAATCTGACAGTTATGCATCTTTTTCATGCAAAACTGGATTAGAAAAATGTTAAGGTTTGCTAGTGCAGTGCTTCCTGGGTTCTGTTGGGCACTTCATGAACAAAAGGCAACATTGCTCGTCTTTGAAATCCCTGGAGTACAAAAGAAAGTGCCTGGACACTTACTTGAGGTTTGAGAGTATACGTGTACATATCGATGTATATTTACTGTATGTTCTGTGAATAATTCCTATCTGTTTGCCCAGAGTAATGATGTTCAGTAAGTGACCACAAAGCTGAATGTATTGTACATGACCATCATTCTAGTCCCATCTATACTTGGTTCAAACTTGCATCTTTTGTCCTGATCTTGTCTACATTCTGATTGTGCCCACATTTTGTGACCAGTGTAGACGATCAAAAGACACATTGTGAATCAGATCCTCCTGCCCACCTCAAGAGGTAGTCAGACACAATCTATCTGTAACAGAGAAACCATTTAAATCATAATTATTCATCAATCAAATGTATTTATGATGCCCTATTTACATCAGCCGATGTCACAAAGCGCTGTACAGAAACCCAGCCTAAAACCCCAAACAGCAAGCAATGCAGATATAGAAGCACGGTGGCTAGGAAAAACTCCCTAGAAAGGCCGGAACCTAGGAGGAAACCTAGAGAGGAACCAGGCTCTGAGGGGTGCCCATTCCTCTTCTGGCTGGGCCGGGTGGAGATTATAACAGAACATGGCCAAGATGTTCAAACGTTCATTGATGACCAGCACAGTCAGATAATAATAATCACAGTGGTTGGTCAGCAGGTCAGCACCTCAGGAAAAAATCTCAGTTGACTTTTCATAGCCGATCATTCAGAGTTAGAGACAGCAGGTGCGGTAGAGAGTGAGTCCAAAACAGAAGGACCAGGACAAGGTAGGACATCCAGTGAACAGGTCAGGGTTCCATAGCCGCAAGCAGAACAGTTTAAACTGGAGCAGCAGCATGACCAGGTGGACTGGGGACAGCAAGGAGTCATCAGGCCAGGTAGCCCTGAGGCATAGTCCTAGAGCTCGTGTCCTCCTAATGAAGAGAGAGAGAGAAAGAGAGAGAGAATTAGAGGGAGCATACTTAAATTCACAAAGGACACTGGATAAGACAGGAGAAATACTCCAGATATAACAGAAGGACCCTAGCCCCCCAACAAAAACTATTGCAGCATAAATACTAGAGGCTGAGACAGGAGGGGTCGGGAGACACAGGGCCCTGTCTGACGATACCCCCGGACAGGGCCAAACAGGCAAACAGCACAGCCCCCACACCACTAGAGGGATATCGGAGATGTCCCCCACTTCATGAACCCGAGGGGGGCGCCAACCCGGTCAGGAAGATCACGTAAGTGACTCAACCCACTCAAGTGACGCTTCCCTTCTAGGGACGGCATGGAAGAGCGCCAGTAACTGAGCCCCCGTAATAGGGTTTGATGTTAGAGAATCCCAGTGGAGAAAAGGGAACCGGCCAGGCAGAGACGGCAAGGGTGGTTTGTTGGTCCAGTGCCTTTCCGTTCACCTTCACACCCCTGGGCCAGATTACACTCAATCATAGGACCTACTGAAGAGATGAGTATTCAATAAAGAGTTAAAGGGCGAGACCGAGTCTGCTGTTTACTTAGAAATTCTAGGGACAGTAATGAGGCCTGCGTCTTGTGACCGTAGCGTACGGAGATACGAAGATTTAAAGAGGAGTCCGTAATTTGCTTTATTTTGATCATGATCTTTTGTCAAAGAAGTTCATGAATTTCTCACTGCTGAAGTGAAAGGCATCCCATCCTCCTTCTCTAGCTTTCCGACAGTATCAAAAATACATTTTGGATTGTTCTTATTCTCCTCAATTAAGTTGGAAAAATAGGATGATCGAGCAGCACTGCTCTTCGATACTGCACGGTACTGTCTTTCCAAGCGAGTCGGGAAGACTTCCAGTTTGGTGTAGCGCCATTTCCGTTCCAATTTTCTGGAAGCTTGCTTCAGAGATCGGGTATTTTCTGTATACCAGGTAGATTCTTATGACAAATGTTTTTTGTTTTTGGGGTGCCACTGCATCTAGGGTATTACGCAAGATTAAATTATTTTTGTTCTCTGAAGTCCTTGGGTAGGTGGAGGGAGTCTGGAAGGGCATCTAGGAGTCTTTGGGTCGTCTGAGAATTTATAGCACGGCTTTTGATGATCGTTGGTTGGGGTCTGAGCAGATTATTTGTTGCAATTGCAAACGTAAGAAAATGGTGGTCCGATAGTCCAGGATTATGAGGAAAAACATTAAGATCCACAATATTTATTCCACAGGAAAGCCTTTTGGAGTGGGTCTGTGGACCTTTCCATGTGAATATTACCTGCCATGACAACAAGGTCCGATAGGAATTCAGGGAACTCAGTGAGGAACGCTGTATACAGCCCAGGAGGCCTGTAAATAGTAGTTATAAAAAGTGATTGAGCAGGCTGCATAGATTTCATGACTTGAAGGACAAAAACGCACATTTTCTTTTTGTATATTGAAATTTGTAAATGTTAGCAACACCTCCGCCTTTGTGGGATGCGCGGAGGATATGGTCACTAGTGTAACCAGGAGGAGAGGCCTCATTTAACACAGTAAATTCATCAGGAACAAGCCATGTTTCAGTCAGGCCAATCACATCAAGATTATGATCAGTGGTTAGTTCATTGGCTATAACTTCCTTGGAAGTGAGGGGTCTAACATTAAGTAACGCTATTTTGAGCTGAGATATCACAATCTCTTTCAATAATGACAGGAATGGAGGAAGTCTTTAAATCCAGTGAGATTGCTAAGGCGAACACCACCATGTTTAGTTTTACCCAGCCTAGATCGAGGCACAGACACAGTCTCAATGGGGATAGCTGAGCTGACTACACTGACTATGCTAGTGGCTGACTCCAGTAAGCTGCCAGGGTGGCTAACAGCCTGCTGCCTGGCCTGCACCCTATCTCCTTGTGGAGTTAGAGCCCTGTTCATTGATAAGAGGAGAGCACCCCTCCAGCTAGGATGGAGTCAGTCACTTCTCAGCAGGCCAGGCGTGGTCCTGTTTGTGGGTGAGTCCCAGAAATAGGGCCAATTATCTACAAATTCTATCTTTTGGTGAAACCCTGCTGTATAGCTCATCACTCCCCCTAACTGGGAGGGGGCCAGAGACAATTACTCAATGCCGACACATCTTTCTAGCTGATTTACACGCTGAAGCTATGTTGTGCTTGGTGACCTGTGACTGTTTCATCCTAAAATCATTGGTGCCGACGTGGATAACAATATCCCTATACTCACCAGTTTTAGCCTTAGCCAGCACCATCTTCAGATTAGCCCTGCTACCGATGTAAACAGTGTTTGATTTCTGGATGATTATTTTTTAAGTCTAATACTGCAGGTCATGGAGTCGCCAATGACTTGGGTGTTCAATTTGTTAGAGCTAATGGTGGGAGGCTTCGGCGTCTCAGACCCCGTAACCGGTGGAGGAGAGACAAAAGAAGACTCTGACTCTGACTCCAACTCGTTGATTAATGGGGAGAACCGGTTTAAAGTTTCTGTCGGCTGAATCAGCGACACCGGTTGAGCATTCCTACAGCATTTCCTTCCAGAAGCCATGAGAAAATTGTCGAACTGCGGGGATTGTGTGAGGGGATTCATGCTACTATCTGTACTTATTGTTGGCACAGAAGCTGTTTCATACTTTCCTACACTTAAATTACCCTTGCCTAACGATTGCGTCTGAAGCTGGGCTATCCTCGCCGTTCTCCTGTATATTATGAGTACAGCGACTGCAATTAGAAGGCAATTATAGAAGGCATCATGTTAATGTTACTGCTTAGCTTCGGCTGGTGGAAGTTGTGTAGAACCATGTCCAGATAAAGTGTCCTGGGTGGAAAAAGTCAAGCGAGGGGAAAAATATGTATATAAAACGGTAATTAAAAAGTAAAAAACGTAAACAAGTCTACAATTCTTTGACAGATGGCACTATTGACTGATTACATAAATATGTCTTGCGTGCCCAATAAATAAATAATATTTTGAAAGAATAGCTGTGAAATAATTAGAATAAAGGAAGGGACCCGTAAATCTGGTCACAGTGCAGACAGTGGACAGATAAGACACAATTTATTTGATTTCTGCATTGTTGGGGTTAGAGCTTGCAAGAAAAGCATTTCACTGTACTTGAAACTTTTAATACCATGTGTAGACACATTTATGGAAGTGTGGGTACAATCAGAATGTAGACAAGATCAGGACAAAGGACCTATTTTAACACCAGGTATAAACCGGGTCTATGAGTTTAATGCAGTCAGATTATTTGCCACATTTTGCCAACGATCGTGGGCATTTTTCTCTGAGTGCCATTCCAAAGCCCCTTCTCTTAAAAAAACATGCCTCTGACCATTAACGCATGTGTGAATCCAAATGTTCAAATCAGTGTTCCTTTTTCTTCCACTTCAAAGACATTCTCATTTGTGTTACTTGGTTCTCTATTCAATCTGTAAAGCTGAAGCATTACAGATTCCGCCATAGAAATGTAAAGGTAATTTCCGATTGTGCCGACATTTACTGACGTTTACCATGAATGCAGTCTCTGCTAAAGCAGGAACATTACCTTAAAATTTAAATCACGCTGTAAAGTTGAATTTCACAGTGCAGATTGAATAGAGCCTTTGATTATAATTCTGATCTGCATCATTACTGTGTATTTCCACATAGCTGTCACAGTGTGAACTGAACGCAATTTACTTTTACTTTTTCAAAGCTCTCATCATGCTTTTGTAACGACAGTAATTGCTTGAGTGGGCCGCCTCCATTCGTTCCTTCTTGAGTGTTTTTGTATGATATTGGAACAAGAGTACTGTGTTTCTGACCATGTATTTGTGGGGCAGGGTGTGTATGTAAAAAGAGAGAGAGGGAGGCAAAGGAAAGGAAATATATTTGGCGGGTGGGAGTGGGTTTTTGTTCTGAAGAATAACAACCATCAACAATAAAAATGTATTGAGACAAAGGGCTACTTGTATCTTTGTGGTAAGTGTTTCCCATCATCTGGTATGACTTTACAGTCGTGTAAAGACAAATGATGATGTCATTCACTGCACTGTATAGTCTACTGTCCACTCAGCTCCAATGGCAAAGCATCTGTCTGCTTATGATCTCATGTTCTCCTCTCTGAAATGTACAGCACTGCAAATACTCTGTGGTTTTATTATGGTCTTGTCAGCAGGAGTGGAGAGAGCTGACAGCTGGAGAATGACTTCCTGTCTGTCTGTAGGGCCTTGACCCACTGTGGTTTCTACATACGGATGTGGTCTGTTAGCATCAGTGGCCCTGGATCAGATGACATCCGATCTCTCTCCCTTTCAAATGTTTTCACTCTTCCCATATTTTTCCCAATAAGTATCTCTTTGTCGTCATACCATTCTTCTCTCTCTCTGTGTCCTCAACTCTCCCTCTGTCCTAATCTCACCCTTTCCTCTCTCTCTTGCCTGCCCCTTATTCTGCATCTGTCCTAAGCTCTCTCTCTCTCTTTTCCCCCTCTCCTCACGGTTGAGGCTGTCCTCACGGTTGGTAAGGTATCTGGACTGCAAACTTCCTCCCTCAGCGTGGGCTATGGTGAATAATTCAGTGGGCCTGCAAAGTGATCCAGTGTTTAAGCAGAGAGACAAGCCAGATTAATTAGAGGACAAGACCCTGTCGAGTTGGGGGACAACTCCTGGCCACGTAGACATCGAATGTGATGTTATGTTCACTTAACTTTAAACCCCACGGGTATTTGGCCATGTCCGTATAACCGTACTTGCTTTCCAAATAGTAGGCATTTTGGGTATGTGAAAAAATAAAGTTTTGTAGTATGTGAAATTGCAACAATTTTGTATGCCTTGAATGCCAGGATGTCATACTCATTTTGGCTTTTCATGTAGTAAAACTTGCTCCACACCATTGAGGAAGAGAATTTTGTTTCGAGACCCACGTGTTTTTGACGTGATAATTAGCTGAGGGGACGCGCTGTACCACCATGTACGAATGGCGGGAACCAACATAATTGTGCATTGGATAAAGCATTCTCAGTAGGATGAGCCTAGTATGCTGATATTTGTTGCTTACTGCTGCTTATGCTCTTCCCCTTCTATTCCTTCCTCTACTACTCATGTTGTGGATCAATAAATGCAGATAACCTCTGACAGTCAGGGGCTGCTGTGTTGAGGAGGGAGAAGGAGAGCTGCTGCTCTAAATGCACTGCGCTCCACTTGTTAACAAAGACCGCTCCGGTGTTCGGCTAGTTGATGAAAGATGGTGCGAAAGTCATAGAAATTTCAGCAACTGCAGCATGCTGTGCGTCAAAGTGCATAACGGTGTCAGTTTAACAGCGAAATGTTTGTTATCCCCGAAAGGCTCAACTTTAAAAATGCTAATAAAACACCAAAAGTCTCCAGGGGAGATACCGTGAATTCTTTGGAGGTTGACCTTGACCGAACTTCAGTGGGAAAACTAACAGAAGAGTCTTTGCATTCCTTTTCAAATGGCACTGGGACACCGGAACTAACGGGTTGTCATCAGGGAGGAGAATTTACACAGCTATACACAGGCCATCACATCCACACGTTGTGTGATTGCTGGAAACAATGTCCCACACCACAATCACAATGTGAAGCAATGGGGGAGAATGCTTGTCCCCTGGGTTCAGCAATGTACGCTGTTGCACAAACACACACACACGCACAATTCCAGATGTTATCTTGTCCCACCCTCTCTCTGGTATTCATCTTGTTGGTAGTGTACAAAGCAGGAGGGTCTGGTGGCTGCAGCAGGTCTTAGCTCAGTAGAGCAATGTGTGGATATAGGTGTGGGCCAGATGGCCACTGTCTGACTGCCTTGTTCGCTCACTGGTTTACAGCTACAGCCCGTTTGACTGGATCCCTTATATCACCTGGTGTGTTCTCAGCTCATTGGTTGTCACTGTGCATACACTGTATACAGAGGTTCAGACTGTTCCAGTCCAGCACCCAGGGGCAATCAGTGGAGCCCAGGCCTGATAACGTGATTCAGTGGATGCATGGCTGACTACCCCTCAGACCTCTTTTTATCACACTTATCCTTTAACTTCCTCAATCTCCCTCCCAATCCTGTGGAGACTTGGCTAACTGACTGACTATCTGAGCTCCTGGATATCTTTGCGTTACCTCTTTTATTTCGGGCAAAGAACAACAGGTGCTGCAGCCCCCTTGTATTTCTTGGCCTCGGTTATTATTTCTCTTTTATATTGATTTACAAGGTCTCTCACCAGAAAGACCTTCAATTGTAACATAATGAGCGAGATAATGCCCATATATTCAGCCATGGTATTTTTCACAGAGGATACTGTCCTGTCATTAGTACAGTTATAGAGATGTCGAGCCTCGGGTTTGCTGGGAGAGAGCTTGTAAATGTTCGGGTCGGTGGTGTCCACATGGGCTATTTGTAGGTTGCTGCTCAATAAAGCATCTCAGTGCTGCCATAAATTTGAAAGATGGGCTTATCAAAAGGTCACCTCTTTTGAGGGACAGACAGGTTGAACTTGATTTATCTTTGATTTTATTTAGAGAAGAATATGAGGCCCCCTTTTATGAATCTCATCAATCATCTGTCAATCAAGCTGACATAGCTCCCAATAACAGAGACAATCAAACCTCCACTTTCTGGCTCTTCTTAATATCGTAATAATCAAGCGATTGATTTCCTTGTAGTAGGCTATGTACTGTATAAATCAAAAACACAATAACAAACACACCAGTGCTCTCTGCAAGGTTTTGAATTAGCCAGGAGATCCATCCCTGAGGATCTCAAAGCATCTTTACAAAATGGCTCTGAATATGTCATACCCTGATCTGTTTCACCTGTCTTGTGCTTGTCTCCACCCACCTCCAGGTTTCTCTCATTTTCCTCATTACCCCTGTGCATTTATACTTCCATTTTCTGTTTGTCTGTTGCCAGTTCGTCTTTGTCTCGTCAAGCCAGCAGCGTGTTTTTTCTGTACTCCTGTTTCCCTAGTTCCTGTTTTCTACTCTTCCCGGTTCCGACTATTCTGCCTGACCACGAGCCTGCCTGCCGCCCTGTATCTATCTGACTCTGACCTGGTTAATGAACTTCTGCCTGCCCTGACCCTGAGCCCACCTGCCGCCGTGTCGGACTCGGACCTGGTTACGAACATCTGCCTGTCCTTGACCTGCCCTTTGCCTGCCTCCTGTGGTTTATTAAACAAATCTGTCTATTGACTCCTGTGTCTGCATCTGGGTCATATCCTGAGTCGTGTTAGTATGAACTGTCCATGACTGATCCAGCAGACTCGGACCAGCTCCGCAACGTTGTCTCCTCCCAAGGAGCCACCATTGGAAGACACAAGGAGTTACTTCAAGGTCTTATGGAAGGATGCCAAAACTTGTTAGGCAGCCAGCCACTACAGTAACCTCCCAGCCCATCAGTTTTTATTAAAATGTTTTATCTAACCTTTATTTAACTAGGCAAATTGGTTAAGAACAAATTCTTATTTACAATTACGGCCTACCCCGGTCAAACCCAGACGACGCTGGGCTAATTGTGCGCTGCCCTATGGGACTTCCAATCATGGCCAGATGTGATACAGCCTGGATTCGAACCAAGAACTGCAGTGATGCCTCTTGCACTGAGATGCAGTGCCTTAGACCGCTGTGTCACTCGGGAGTAACCCCGCTGTCAGCAGCGTGCTCTCCAGCCCACCCCGGCTTCCCGAGTAGCCTGCTTACCTCCTACGGAACGCTTTACTGGAGATTCAGGAACCTGTCGGGCGTTTCTCTCCCAGTGCTCACTCGTCTTCGAGCTGCAGCCATCGTCCTTTCCCTCTGACCGCTCAAAGATAGCATACCTTATAACGCTCTCGCCTGGTCTACGGTGGTTTGGGAACAACAGTCTGCTGTGTGCTTCAGTCTGGAGGATTATCGGAAGAGGTTAAAGACAAGCTCGCACCCCGGAAGCTGCCCACGGATCTCGACTCACTCATCACCTTGACCATTCTGATCTATTGGCGGCTATGGGTACGTAGGAGAAAGTGAGGTCTGATTCCGGTCCCACTCGCTCGCTCAAGGATCCCACCCTGCCTCCGAAGAATCCGGAAGTCCCCGGTATCTACGTTGCCGAGAGAATCCGCAGTTACCCGAGTTCCCCCGGAAATCTCTGACGTCTGCCGACACGCCTCTTCCGGAGCCTATGCAACTCGGCAGAGCTAGATTGTCTCATGCAGAATGTTTACGCAGACTTAACACCAAGAGTTGTCTGTATTGTGAGAATACAGGTCGTTACCTGTCCATTAATAGACCTGGCTCATCATTCCCATATCCCCTTACTTGTACCCCTCTCCATGCCATCCTGTTGTGTGGTGACTGGTCGAAATCTCTCCTGGTGCTCATTGACTCTGGGGCCTATGAGGGTTTTATGGACACTACCCTGGTGTCAGAGCTAGTTATCACCACTCAACCGTCTCCATTCCCATGGATGTCAGAGTGCTGGATGGGTGCTGTATAGGCAGTCACCCACAATACGGTTCGTATCAACCTGTGAGTGTCAGTGAACCACAGTGAGTCTATGCTGTTTATGCTCATCAAGTCTCCTGAGATACACGTGGTGTTGGGGTTTTCATGGCTCCAGCGACACAATGCCCTTATTGACTGGACTGGTTGTGCGATCATGGGCTGGAGACCACGACTGCGTGATCGACCTATCGGGTCCGGAGACCAGTGCGCTGGAAGCATACATCGAGGACTCCTTGGCTGCTGGGTTTATCTGTCCTTCTGCCTCCCCCGCCGGTGTGGGGTTCTTCTTTGTGGAGAAGAAAGACAAATTCCTGACCCTGTGTATCGACTACCTGGTCCTGAATGACATCATGGTTAAAAACCATTACCTGCTGCCACTCATCGCCTCGCCTTTGAGCCGCTCCAGGGGGCTACTATTTTCTCAAAGATGGACTTTCAGTACTCCTACCATCTGATGCGGGAGGAGATGAGTGGAAGACAATCTTAAACACGGCTAGCGGGCACTACGAATACCTGGTGATGCCATTCGGACAGACCAACTCTCCTGCTGTGTTCCAGGCCCTGTTTACCTCGACGACATCCTCGTCTTTTCCCACTCAGCTCAAGAACATGTTCTCGATGTCCATGTCTCGTCTCTGCCAACCCCACCACCTGGAGCCAGCAACTTGTGTGGGTGGAATACGCCCGCAACACCCTTCCCTGCTCGGCCACTGGTCTCTCACCTTTCAATTGTTCGATGGGATGTCAACTCCCACTCTTCCCTGATCACAAGGAAGAGGTTAGCATACCCTCAGCCCAGATGTTCATCCTTTGCTGTCGCCATACCTAAATCAAATCAAATGTATTTATATAGCCCTTCATACATCAGCTGATATCTCAAAGTGCTGTACAGAAACCCAGCCTAAAACCCCAAACAGCAAGCAATGCAGGTGTTAAAGCACATTGGCTAGGAAAAACCCGGGGAGCCGGGGTCCAGTCCGCTCTTCTCTAGACCACTTCCAGATATCGACGACAGGCTGACCCCCACCGGACCCCGGCTCCCCGATATATTCTCGGGCAGAGGGTATGGCTGCCCACTAGGGATCTGCCCCTCCGGGTTGAGTCCCTCAAACTTTCGCACCATTTTATCGGTCCTTTCACCATCTCTAAGATTCTTGGCCCTCTGCTGTTTGTCTTCTGTTGCCCCGCACCCTCTGTATATATCCCACTTTTCATGTGTCTAGGATTGCACCTCTTTCTCACAGCCCTTTGTCTCCTATTTCAAGTGACCCAACTATACTAATGTTCAATTGATTTGTTCTGTAAAGAGTTGGACATTAACAGTAGTACTCCAAAGTCAAAGACTCCAAAGTCTCTCTCTCTCTTTCTCATCCTCTCTCCCCCATCCCTTTTCTCTTCCTCTCCTTCTCCCTCCTGTAGTTATGGAAGACTGATGCAGTGTGGAGAGGACCGGAGGACAGATCTAATAATGCTGTAAAACAACTTATTTCCCACCTTTCTGGTGTATCTGACATTAAAACATCTATTTTTTTTACCCTGGGCCCCATGGCATGATGGGAGCAGCAGTTCTTCTCCTCTGCCTTTTAATTTATGCTTCATAACAAGCAGTTCAGTGTGCCAGGCTATGGAGCCTGCCAGCTAGTGAGCTCTGAAGTCCTTCCGCCCTTCATCTCTGCAGACCCAGAACTGCGACCTGTGTGGTCTCCCCAGAGATGAGTAATGCCAAGCTGGCCGGACACACTGCTTGCTGCATCCCAAATGAGGGCATGGCCATTCAGGCAGCCACACCTGTTCCTTTCTCCTTCCTGTGCTAGCTGGCTACACCTCTTGGGTTTCTCTCTGCTTCAAAATGAGGGCCTCACTTCACTCACACTGTCTTTCGTATGCAGTCAGATGACTTTCATTCTCAATCTTCTCATTTTACAAAACACTCTTTCTCTACCATATTCCAAGCTCTCGATCTTTAAAGTACTTCATTATATTGTAAATAGTTTATTCATAGTGTATTATTGTGCTAATACATGTTCTGTAGATGCTGTGCTGATTATACTTTGAGAGTTAAAAAGCATCTATCAACAAACTCTTGTCTGGACACAGTTTACAGTGCCTTCGGAAAGTATTCAGACCCCTTCACTTTTTCCACATTATGTTACCTTACAGACTTGGTCTAAAATTGAATAAATTGTTTTTGTTTCTCATCAATCTACACACAATACCCCATAAAACCAAAGCAATAACAGGTTTTTATAATTTTTTGCTATTAATATAAATAAATAAACTGAAATATTAAATTTGCATAAGTATTCAGACCCTTTCCACAGGCAATTACATCCTTGAGTCTTCTTGGGTACGAAGCAAGCTTGGCACACCTGGACCTTCAGAGACTTGTCCCATAGCCACTCCTGCGTCGTCTTAGATGTGTGCTTAGGGTCATCAAGGATCTCTCTGTACTTTTCTCCGTTAATCTTTCCCCCGATCCTGACCTGTCTCCCAGTCCCTGCTCCTGAAAAATATGCATGATGCTGCCACCACCATGTTTCACCATAGGGATGGTATTGGCCAGGTGATGAGTGGTGCCTGGTTTCCTCCACACATGACACCAGGCATTCAAGCCAAATAGTTCAATCTTGGTTTCATCAGGCCAGAGAATCTTGTTTCTCATGGTCTGAAAGTCCTTTAGGTGCCTTTTGGAAAACTCCAAGTGGGCTGTCATGTGCTTTGAGGAGTGGCTTCAGTCTGGCCACTCTACTATAAAGGCCTGATTGTTGGAGTGCTGCAGAGATGGTTGTCCTTCTGGAAGGTTCTCCCATCTCCACAGAGGAACTCTGGAGCTCTGTCAGAGTGACCATTGGGTTCTTTGTCACCTTCCTGACCAAGGCTCTTCTCCCCCGATTGCTCAGTTTTGCCTGTAGACCAGCCCTAGAAAGAGTCTTGGTGGTTCCTAACTTCTTCCATTTAAGAATGATGGAGGCCACTGTGTTCTTGGGGACCTTCAATGCTGCAGACATGTTTTGGTATCCTTCCCCAAAATTGTGCCTTGACACAATCCTGTCTCAGAGCTCTACGGAAAATTCCTTTGACTTCATGGCTTAGTTTTTGCTCTGACATGCACTGTCAATTGTGGGACCTTATCTAGACAGGTGTGTGCCTTTCGAAATCATGTGTAATCAATTGAATTTACCACAGGTGGACTCCAAGTTGTAGAAATATCTCAAGAATGATCAATGGAAACAGGTTGTACCCAATCTCAATTGGTTGTACCCAATCTCAGGGCATGGTCTGAATCCATGCCCTGTATCTGCATTGTAACCAGACTTCCAGGACCCTTCCCTTATGAAAATTATTTCATGGCTATTCTTTCAAAATAATATTTATTTATTTATTGTAAGACACATTGATGCAATCAGTCAATGGTGCCACCTGTCAATGATTTTAGAGGGCAGAATAATTATGACTTAAGTGGTTTCTCTTTCCAGATCTGTCTACACTTGTAAGATATCCAGACACAATGTGTGTCTGACTACCTCCGGAATTAGGCAGGATGATTTGATCCCAATCAGATCATAATGTGTATTTTGATTGTCTTCGCCTGTCTAAAAATGTGGGTGCAGTCAAAATGTGGACAAGATCAGGACAACGGACAAGTTAGATCCAGGTATAAACGGGGCTAGAGATGCTTATACCGCATAGGGAGACTGTCCTGCACTGACCTCTCACATAACCCTCCAACTTAATTATGAGTGAAAACATTTTTCTTCCAGGCTGTTGTTGTTAATCTCCTTTCCTGTCTGTATCTGGACCTCCAGGCATTGGGGATCCTCTATCTGCATTGGGGATTCCAGTGGCATGCTACTGTACAGGCCATGCCCACGAATCCACACACATCCAAAGATGAACTGTTTAATATTTGATTTCTGTACAGGTTACACTTATCGGCAGAGGGGGAACTTTTTGTAAAAATGCCTTCAGAGACTCTTGTCAGACAGGATTGGAGCAGAATAATTCATGTGTTTTTCCTCCCTTGCTATCATCCTACCCTTGCCTCCCTCTCTCCATCCATCTCCCTCTCATAGCAGGTGGGGGGAAGGTCACATTTGGAGGAATGGGGAGCTTCTGTTCTGACAGCTGGTGGGAGGTCTGGGGAGCTGGCTGCAGATCTGGGTCTCTCCCCCACGCTCCCCCCTGGTCCCCTGCCCTCTCATTGTCTGTCAGTGGTCCCGCACAGCTCCAGGTGACAGAGTCGCAACCTGCTTTGAGGTGGTGTGTTTAGATGTTATGTCACAATGTCATAATTTACATCTGTCTCAGCATAGATCTGCCAATCTATAGCATTAATATAACATGGTCATTTATTATCTAAATGCATGGGTAATTGGCACTTTCATTGTAAATGATGCAAAACTCAATGTGTATTTGCATTGGCTTGTTGTGGGTTGTTGTGGACATGGCTCTTCTGTCGCATGGTGTGATAGTTTGAGCCTTCTGTGACAGAACATCCCAGAGTTTGTACTTATGTACGAGTACAGCATGATATGGAGACAATGAACACTATCCCACTCTACAGTGCACTTGACACATGTCTTCACGGATACAAATACAGACGGTAATGGCCAAATGAGTGCAAGTATTACACACACACAAGAGTAATGACACCTTAATCACTGACCTCCTGTAAAGGAAGCCTTTGTTTGTTGACATCCACCATCAAATCAAATGTATTTATAAAGCACTTTTTACATCAGCAGATGTCACAAAGTGCTATACATAAACCCAGCCTAACAGCAAGCAATGCAGATGTAGAAGCATGGTGGCTAGGAAAAGGCAGGAACCTAGGAAGAAACCTAGAGAGGAACCAGGCTCTGAGGGGTGGTCAGTCCTCTTCTGGCTGTGCCAGGTGGAGATTATAAGAGTACATGGCCGTTAAGGCCAGATTGCTCTTCAAGATGTTCAAAAGTTCATAGATGACCAGCAGGGTAAATAATAATCAGAGTGATTGTAGAAGCTGCAACAGGCATGTATGTACCTCAGGGGTAAATGTCAGTTTGCTTTGCCAAGCATAGCCATCGGTCCAATATAATTTCACAAGATAGAATGACATTCTGGCCAAGATAGAATGACATTCAGTGTGACAACAATTTAGTAAGAGGAATACAGCCAGTACCTTGAATGTAAGGGGTGCGTACTGGCGGGGGGAGGTCAGGCGCAGGAGAGAAAAAACTGGGTTTCAGCAGAGCAGTTACATTAAACTGCCGGCATCCAGAAACAAACAATCAATGGGTACAAAACCCGTCGCACACCAGATAAACGTACACATGCACTACAATAAACAATTCCGGACAAGGATATGGGGGGAACAGAGGGTTAAATACACAACATATAATGAGGGAATTGAAACCAGGTGTGTGGGAAGACAAGACAAAACAAATGGAAAATGAAAAGTGGATCGATGATGGCTAGAAGACCGGCGACGCCGAGCGCCGCCCGAGCAAGGAGAGGAACCGACTTTGGCGGAAGTCGTGACATTGAACTAGTAAATGGAATAACCGGACATCATTGATTGTTTCTTTTTCCCATTTCTGCACTTGTCAGCTCGCTTTAATAAGAGCGCTGCAGATTAACTGCACACAGACAAATGAGCTGTGATCAGACTAGACAAACACAGCCAGTCATGTCAGCCGACAGTAGGAGTGAGGGTTAAGATGTCTGCATGCATCCCATCTGAAACGCTAAAAAATAATTAGCGTGTATATTATGACATTTTGTGACATTTTTGTTCCTTTTGGTCTTCGGCAAGGTTTTTTTCGGCTGTTCATGCACACAAATGTTTTTCTTGAATCAAGCCGAAGTTCAGTAGCTGAAGTCTATGCCCCTTAGTCAGTGATTAGTCAACAGTAGGGATTCTTCAATTAAGTGTTTGTTGTCATTCAACGAGATCATGCAAATTTGTTTCATGCAGAAATACTGCACCAAACATCTTACAGTAGGTCGATGTAAAATTTTCCAAGTAAGACCGAAATCTAAACAAATTGCAGATTTCTTTAGTTGTAATCTATATTTTAGGAAGTGTACGGTCTACTGCGTCCAAGAGGGACAAACAGTAATATTGCAGTTTTTAAACGTTTTTCAAGCAAAATTCTTAAGGGAGTATGCAAGGCACAGACTTTCACATCAACTAGCCGAGTTCTGCTAGGAGCAAACCTAGTATGTGGGCGCCTTTAGGGTCAGGGCCAATCTCTTTATTTCACAGAAACACACACACACATGCACGCACCCATGCAAGCATTAACAATCTCAATCACACGCAAGCATACACACTGGCTGGCTGGCGGGCTATGCTGTGAATGATGGGATAAAAGTGTCCGAGAGCATCACTGGATGAGACAGGCCTTTGCTCAAAATGCTGATTAGTTGCTTTGTCTGATATAACTCTACAGTATCAGGCATATTGTCATGAAATAACTGTGTCAGGAGAGGTAGATTAGTGGAGACCACCCATAAGAGTTGTGTGACTGAAGTGGAATTCAAATAGAAGGGAAAAAATAAATGGACAGAGTTTGGAGGGAGGGTGAGTGAGTGAGGGGAGAGGTAAAAAAAAGTAGTCTTTTAAGACAGATTCAGTGAGACAGTCTTCTCACTGTCTGACGATGCATCATCACACTGCAGCCATGCACCATTAATGGTGAAACTACTGTGGGATTCAACACATTTCTTTAGAAAAAAATGACTCCATCTGTATTAGGAAAGCCTTCTTGTCTGCTTTGTCCCTGAAATTCATCTTCACATCTTCAATTGGGTCAGCCACATGCAGAGAGTGTCACTGGCTTTTTGAATTGTAACATCACTAACTTTGCATTTCCTATCATTGTGATGATGATGATCATGGTTACGATTTGAACTTAAAGCCCCTGCTTTAACCCAGAAGGTGAATCTGGGTTAAAGCAGCTAGCTCAGTACAGAGCCTCTCTAGCTGATATTGGAAAGCACACCTCTGTGTCTCTGTCCTACTGAGAGAGTGAAACACTCTGAAACACTCTGTTTCCCACTGTGAGCTTGAGCCTACACCACCTGCCTAATTTCCAATTACCAACTCTGTCAAATAACCATCATCACATCAAGAGTTGTTCACCTTACTGGACCTTACAGCATTGGGGAGTCAGAGAGTGCAGCTATGTGAGAAATGACAAAAATAAAAAATACATTTACATTTCAACAAAGCAGGACTCTAACGGCCTCAAATTGCCTCCTCAGCAGCTGCTGTTGATTAAACACGTTTTGAGGACCTGCAGATCTTTTTGGCTTCGTTGCCTCCTGTTTCCCCTGGCTCCAGGTTTTGACTACATTGTACAGCTTATGTCCAAATGTTCTTTTTGTAGCAGGTTAGGAGAAGTTGCACAGCAGGTTAAGGTTAGGGTGAGCTAAAATGTAAACATTTTATCCAAATAGTCCTGTCTTTTCCTCACCTCCAGCCTATAAGCTTTTCTTGGCACTCAGGCCGTGTGTTGTTTGGATCCTGGCTGGGAGAGATTGTTTGCAGCCCTTCAGATGCTTCTCGCTCAGTTCCAGAGGGAGGAAAAAGTAATTCCATGCTTGGGCCACAGAGAATCCATCTCTGTCAGTTACGCTGCTTGGTGCCCTCAAATCAGTGTGACCCCCCTCAACCCATTCTGTCCTGTGATAGGGGGACCGACAGCACAGACCGGCCACGGAAGTGAATTGAGGAGGCGTTTTGTTTTTTTATCAAAATGCGTTTTGGGGCAGAAATGCCTTCTTGAACATGTGAACTTTCAAGTGCCTTAATAACAAACTTGAATGCCATCTGTAAATACGAATACAATTGTTCAATTACGAGCCTTATTGGTTAAGCCACAGAAAAAGGGAGCAACCTTCCTACTAGCCATGATTGTCTGAGATAATGAGTGGGAAGGCCATGCCAAAAAAGGAGTTCAGATTGGTTTGCCATAGAAGCTCGTCAGTCTATGTTGGCAATCCTGTCGAACGCTGCTTTTAAAAAAATATATTGTGTAGTGGAGCTGTAGAAGTGTGGCTCCCCACTTTCTGGAGGATCAAGTTTTGAGTATGATAGCTAAAGAGATGGATATAACACCTTTCTCCGGATTTCATCTTCAAACTAAGGGCAGCTTTAGCTAGCTAATGTTACATTTTCAGATATTACACGTTTTCCAATTTTGACAGAAAGTGGTTTAATTTCAAGCTAATGTTACCTGGCTGGATTTCTAGCTGATGTTATTATTCGATTTCCCAGAGCCGTTTGCTGTTCTAGTTAGAGCCTAATGTTAGCTAGCTAACGTTGACCATGGTTGGTTGGCTCCCAGCACTATGAGATTGTTGGCACTGTTCATTGTTGTTTGACTAGCTAACGTTATGTGACGTGCGCGAACTTACACTTTGTTTACCTAGCTAGGTACATTGCTTACCTAGCTAGCAAGCTATATGTCTTAAGCTAAAGTGTACTGCTAGCTAACGTTAGTTGGCTGGCACCCTAGCTGACATTAATATTCATTTCCCAGAGCTGTGTGCTGTTCTAGTTAGAGCCTAATGTTAGCTAGCTAACATTGAATGTGGTTGGTTAGCTCCCAGCACTGTGACATTGTTGGCACTGTTTATTGTTTCACTAACAACGTTGGCTGGCTGGCTCGTTAGCTAACGTTACATGATGTGTGTATATGAATATGGCCGGTTTCAGTAAACATCTGAAGAAGAGCGTAATGAAATTGTTGGCAGCAGAGCTGGTTAGGGTGTTTTCATGTTATCCAGAGGTAAACAAATCATTGGCCAGAGTGTCAAGTGTGCGTTTTGAGAACAAAACGAGACGGCTGGGGCTGAAGCTTAGGGTGAGGGTTTGAACGATGCTGAATAAGTGTAGACAAAGAGGAGCTCTTCACAAGATAGTAAAACATTCAAAAGCTATTTTCTCAAAAGTGAGTTTACAAGTTGATCAACTTTCAAAGCAGAATTACTTTCCCATTGTTCCTCAAATGCAACGTATGATATACCCCGTTGTAGCTCTGAGTTTCTACTTTTATATAATGTAAAAAACACCATTTCAGATGTTGCTACTTACAGTTGAAGTCGGAAGTTTGCATACATATAGGTTGGAGTCAATAAAACTCGTTGTTCCACCACTCCATAAATTTCTTGTTAAGAAACTATAGTTTTGTCAAGTCGGTTACAACATCTACTTTGTGCATGATACAAGTAATTTTTCCAACAATTGTTTACAGACAGATTATTTCACTTATAATTCACTGAATCACAATTCCAGTGGGTCACATACACTAAGTTGACTGTGCCTTTAAACAGCTTGGAAAATTCCAGAAAATATGTAATGGCTTTAGAACCTTCTGACAGGCTAATTGACATTATTTGAGTCAATCGGAGGTGTACCTGTGGATGTATTTCAAGGCCTACCTTCAAACTCAGTGCCTCTTTGCTTGACAAGAATAAACACCATGGGACCACGCAGCCTTCATACCGCTCAGGAAGGAGACGCGTTCTGTACGAGTTTGGTACCGTGTCCACCGAATGCCTTGTTTTCTAACCACATCTGGATGGATCCATAATGAATTACCATGGGAATAAATATAACTGAATAAAGTAGGCTAATGAAGGCAACAAATTGTTGCTTACAGGAACACCCAGAGTCATCCAATTGTTATAATAGGATTTGAAGCAATAGCCTACCCACCTGTGGTCGACTATTTCAGCACTGTTTCATGCTGCTCTGAGACAAGCTTGGGGACTGGTCTTGATAAATCAATGAGGTTTTTATTTTCACTGAATCTCTGTTTGGGTATTGGTTAGCCTACAATTAGGGTGTGGAGATGTTAGGATTATTTTGCTCTTCACTCGCAGTCACTTAGTAGCCTACTCTCGACCGGTCATGTTGTACAGCACCATATTTTCCTAAAGGAAACCCTGAGGGTTTTGTTTTTCATTTTTCTTGTAATAGAAACACCATAATCTCAATCAAATTAATTAAACTACATTTCTTAATCAATCCCATATACTATGTTCTTACAGAAAAAGGTTTTAAATTCTCTAGTACAGCCGATTATAAAAACAGTCAAATTCTTCTCAAAGATGCCCTCTGGTGGTCAAACTAGCACTAACTAGCATTAATGGCAATAATGGCTGACACTTAAATAATGTGCCATAGAATTCTGCAGCAGCCCGCAAGCTGTGCTGCAGTACAACACAACTTTTAAAGGAATAACCACTGTAGCATATCCTTTTCACAATTCACACTATCAATTTACCCTTGCATTACCACCTACCTCTGATGTCTGGGATCCTTCTCTTTAAGGGTGCTTATACAAATTACATTGTCTGCATCAGTTTCCCCTAGGTAGACCTCTCCCACCACATCAATTACCTGCAGATTCCAACCATTGAGCATATCAGGATGTGTACATTGTTGTGTCCTCACTGCCCACTGCAGGTCAGCACCTATAATTTCCTGTTTGGTCCTCATTTACTTCTGGGTCACTTCCTGGTTGCCCCTAATTGCTCCTAACTGGCTAGTGCTGAAGGCACTGAGATCGACCCCGATTTCTGCATAAGTGGTTGAACACAGCTCAAAAGTAATTAATTTGGATCTGTTTTCAATTCCAAACTATAGCTTTTGCCATGGCACCCTCCTCTTCTCACTGCCTTTGCTGTGGCAATGCTTTGCCTTCGCAGAGAACAGTGACACATAATTATAGAAAGTAATGAAGGCACGCAATGTGATTGATGGTGCTATATTGGATGGGAAAACGTTTTGGACCATTAATTGTCAAGGAGTCAAGGAAGCAGCTCAGGACTGTCAACACAGGAAATGAGTGGAATTTATCTCCTGGTGAGTGTGTCTGGGGAGAGAGGCTCAGTGTGAGGACCAGGAGAGCTCAATTGGTGTGGTTTGGGACATGGGAAGAGCAGGTTTGGTACATTGGGAGTGCAGGCTTGGTACATGGGAAGTGCAGTCGGATTACCTTTTTAGTATATAATTTACTTTAATTTCATATTTTCTGTGAATGATCATCATCACTGGCATAATTACTGCTTAGGCAAGTTTCAAGTTGTATTGTCACATGCACAAGTACAGTGATATGCTTAACTTGCAGGCCCTTCCCAACAATTCTGTATTAAATATCTAAAATAGTATAACTAGAGAAATTAAACAAACTCGAGAAATAAGAAGCAAAGAAAAATAACACATGACACAAGCTACATACAGGTTCAATGCCAATACCACATTTACAGTGTGCAGGGATAGTTGAGGTAGATATGTACAGTACATGTAGACAGGAATTAGTCAAAAGTGACTGGTAACAGGATTAATAATAGTAGTAGTAAGTAGTAAACAATATAGCAGTGCTGAAAAGTGACTCGTAGCAGGAATATATATACTGTAAATACTTTGGTAATATACTAATGGTCATATCAACATGTAAACAGGAGTAATAGTGACCAGTAGTAGGATAAACAGATAGATACTAATGGTAATGGCAATCAATAATCAATGAAAGGCAGTGTAATGGTAGTAATTAAATTTAAATGACACTACAGAGACAGAAACAGACCATCATGGATTAGTCGACTGGTGTGCGTGTGTCCATAGGAAAGGAAAGAGATTTACAGTATATGAATGTTTTCTTAATGCTGTCCAGAATAAAGAATAGTTCAAGTACTGCTACATTATAATGCTATACCATGACTCTACCTTAATCTAACAATCCTAATTTATGAGAAGCATGGAGTCTACAGAAAGTTCTTATTGGAATTGTAGAACAGTTCTCTATCAACACAGTGCTTCATGATTAAATGCAGAAGATTCTTTGGTCTTTGGAACTAAAGATTCTTCTTTGTTTTTGATATTCTATGTGAGCTCAAAGACACTTTGCTAAATAGATGAGACTGTTTCATGATCAATACACAAGAAGCTAAATCACTGAAGAGGATCTAGCTGCCAAGTGATTTTTCATTAGAGCCTCTATGTTCAAAAGTCCCAGTTAATTTTTTTGGTCTATTTTGGGTATCATATATGATTAAATGCACATACATAGAATGAATACAATGAGAGTTCTATTCAAGTCAATGATTTGTGCGTTACTATTCATTCCATTTCTATGCATTTACTCCTATCGGATAGGCGAAATCCAGACAACATTTGGGGCGGCAGGGTAGCCTAGTGGTTAGAGCGTTGGACTAGTAACCGGAAGGTTGCGAGTTCAAACCCCCGAGCTGACAAGGTACAAATCTGTCGTTCTGCCCCTGAACAGGCAGTTAACCCACTGTTCCCAGGCCGTCATTGAAAATAAGAATTTGTTCTTAACTGACTTGCCTGGTTAAATAAAGGTAAAAAAAAAAAAAAAAAAAAAAAAAAAACTGGGCCCAGAGATCCATAAGTATTTCAGACATAACTTTGTTCATATGTGACCACCTGGCTCGATTCGGTCTTATGTAGCAAAATTTGAAATTGTGTTTTTTGACATTGCATAAAAGTAGAGTCTCAGAGCTAGATAATTGTATATCATACTCTACAGTTGATGAACAAAAGGAAAGTAATTCTCCTTTGAAATTTGATGAACTTGTAACCTCACTTTTGAGAAAATGTCCCTTGAATGTTTTGGTAAACCTACTGGAGTGCTCTTCTTAGTCTACACCCATTCAACATTGTTCACACCCAAGCCGCAGCCCCACCCATTTCTTTAAGTATTCACAAGTGAGGCCATGTACTAAACAACCAAAGCTTTCAAGACTAAAGCCTGGTTTATACTACGTCTATCGACAGTTGTCTCAGTGACATCATGAACATTCTATTGTCTTTTTGACATTAAACTAGTCATTGTCATTATGAAGTATAAACACAAAAACTACAGGCTACTATGACATCAGCAGCATGGTGATCCAAAATAGCATAAGTAGTGTATTTTAACACCAATAAACCAGGCAACTAAAACCAACTTTCTAAACAATATTTTGGTTAGTTTCTAGCTTGTTAGCTAGCTAGAAATGTTAAGTTAGCTGGATAGCCAGTTAAAATGACTATATCATATAGTTGACAATGTCTTCAATTTAGCTCATTTGTTTTAATTTTTACAGAAAAATAAACTCAGAACAAGATCAACTCACAACAAGTTAATGCGAGCCAATAAGAGAAAATAGACTACGGTTGTCAGTGTGAAAAAATAAAAGCATGGCATTCTACCAGAGAATTTCTTAACTTGGGCACTGTCTCATTGGCCTAACGTTATATCAAGATTTGACTTTGGTCCAGGTCATGTTCTTCACATTACTGTCTCTGGTAAACACATACTATATCAACGTTCATGTGTCACATGCACAGGATACAGAAGGTGTAGTGAAATGGTTACTTGCATAGTGGAGTCTTTTGTTTAGACATAGCTAATCTAACTAGCTAGCTAATCAATTAACCATAATGTTAGCTTGCTAGCTAACATTAGGCTATAACTAGCAATGTAAATGGCCCTGAGATACGAATAATATTACTACACATATCATACACGTAATTTTAGCTAACAAGCCAGCCAGCTAACGTTGGCTAGCTAACAGTAAAATTAAACTTGAAATGAAAATAACTTTGACAAAATTAGAATTACTTTCAGTTTTTAAGATTTGTTAAAAAAGTTTGAAATATCCAATAAATGTCGTTCCACTTCATGATTGTGTCCCACTTGTTGTTGATTCTTCACAAAAATACAGTTTTATATCTTTATGTTTGAAGCCTGAAATGTGGCAAAAGGTCGCAAAGTTCAAGGGGGCCGAATACTTTCGCAAGGCACTGTAAATGTCAGGAATTGTGAAAAACTGAGTTTAAATGTATTTGGCTAAGGTGTATGTAAACTTCTGACTTCAACTGTACATGGATGGACACTTCTACCTCTCTGATGCCATGGTTACCCTTAGTTTGAAGATGGACACTGGAGACAGGTGTTTTATACAACAACCTTTTGTGTTTTTGCATGTTTGCAATCAAACGCCAGAATCTCCTTAGCTATCATACTCTAATTCCAGCGGTCATTCGTTTGATTTCAAAACTCGGTCCTCTAGAAAGTGGAGAGCAACATTTTTGCAGGTCTACTACGTGATATCTTTTAAAAAAGCCACATTGGAAAGGATTACTTTCACATACTGACCAGCTGATGTTATCGACAGAAACATGCTACTCATCTCTCGGCATGTCCAGCCCATCCTATATCTCAGCCAATCATGGCTAGTGGGAAGTTTCCAGACTTTTTCCATAGCGAAACCAACTAGGCTCGTATTATAACCAATTCATTCGTATTTACAGATGGCATACAGGTTTGTTATTAAGGCACATTAAAGTTCTCATGATCCAGATGGAATTTTTGCCCAAAAACGCATTTAGAGTTTAATAAAAAGTTTACTTTCAAATGCCTCTCCTGTGAAGAAGTGATGTGCGACATTCCTGAAATGAGTCACATATTACTTTTTCTTGTTCTGAATTCAGACAAATCTAGAAAGAGATTCTTACCATAGCAAATACGCATTGTTTGTGGCTTTACTGCAATTGGATATTCAAGCTGAGCACAAACGTCTCTCTGAACAGAGGCATTTTCACTGCTGCAAGATGAAAGATGATGTTGAAGTCTGTTTATGTTTCCAATATAGCAGTCCTATGACTGAGCATCGAAGGCCAAGTGGAGGGGGGGATCTATGCTTGCTGACAGGATACGTACAACAAATCAAAGCTGCCCCATTTCGTAGAAACTATACAAGTATGGATCCTTTTATACTGATGTTGTCCGGAAGACAGCGGAAAAACATTACTGCTTTCGTTGTAGACATGATGAGAGAGTCTTTGAAAGAGTACTGTTGCGCCCTTGAAAACAGTAGCAAAGGAGGCCTTTTCTGGCTCATAACCTGGGTAAGCTCTTCTCTAGACCCAACGAGAGCGAGAGAGACTGACTGTGCACTTCTGCTCCAGCCAATAAATAAAGATAGTGGTGAAGAAGTGTTTTTCCTGCTACAGTACTTATGTTGTTATAGAGTCGAGACCATACTAAGCCATTTGGTGACCTATGTGTGTATTTTGTATTTATTAAGGATCCCACTTTTCACAACACATTGTGCTCCCGCAGGCCATTACTCTACTATCACATACTGTATCTAATAATACAAAATCCATGTGTGTGTAGAGTGCATCTTATCATTTGTATGTGTAAGTCTGTGCCTGTGTCTCCTCACAGTCCCCGATGTTCCTTAAGGTGTATTTTTATCTGTTTTTAAATCTGATTCTACTGCTTGCATCAGTTACCTGATGTGGAATAGAGGTCCATGTAGCCATGGCTCTACATAGTACTGTGCACCTCCATAGTCTGTTCTTGATTTGGGGATTGTGAAGAGACCTCTGGTGGCATGTCTTGTGGGGTATGTATGGGTGTCCGAGCTGTGTGCTAGTATTTTAAACAGACACCTCACCGCATTCATCATGTCAACACTTCTTGCTTTCACGACGTGGCCCTTTTTGGGTGTATATCATGGCTCCCCCCTCTCTCACTCGCTCTCCCACATCAGGTTTTACAACTGTCATAAATACCTGGTAGAAACTGCCATTCAGTATTGAGGGAGAGAGTATGGAGAACAAATCCCCAAAATGGGAGAATTAAACCATTTTTATTTTTCTGAGAATGTGGGAATGGTCTGTGGACACTTACGGGACAGTCATGTTGAGTGTGTTTCATTTGGTGATCTCATGAAGGCCAGGAAACATACATAACTGTACATCTTAAGGTGTACATTTCGCAGCTGTCAGGTTTACGTCTGAATAAGAACAATCCAAAATTTATTTTTGATACTGTTGCAAAGCTAACTAAAATGCAGCATTCCCCAAGTGAGGATGGCTTTCACTTCAGCAGTAATAAATTAATGAACTTCTTTGAGGAAAAGATCATGATCATTAGAAAGAAAATTCCGGACTCCTCTTTAAATCTGCGTATTCCTTCAAAGCTCAGTTGTCCTGAGTCTGCCAGGACCTAGGATCAAGAGAGACACTCGTGTTTTAGTACTATATCTCTTGGCACAATGAAAATAATCATGGCCTCTAAACCTTCAAGCTGCATACTGGACCCTATTCCAACTAAACTACTGAAAGAGCTGCTTCCTGTTCTTGGCCCTCCTATGTTGAACATAATACATGGCTCTCTATCCACCGGATGTGTACCAAACTCACTAAAAGTGGCAGTAATAAAGCCTCTCTTGAAAAAGCCAAACCTTGACCCAGAAAATATAAAAAACTATCGGCCTATATTGAATCTTCCATTCCTCTCCAAAAATGTTGAAAAAGCTGTTGCGCAGCAACTCACTGCCTCCCTGAAGACAAACAATGTATACCAAATGCTTCAGTCTGGTTTTAGACCCCATCTATTACGGTTTTCTTCCATTGAAAGAGAGGAGGACCAAAATGCGGCGTGGTTATCTTTATAGATCTTTAATAAAAGATGAAAAATGAGCAATATACAAAACAAGAAACGTGAAAAACCGAAACAGCCCTATCTGGTGCAACAAACACAGAGACAGGAACAATCACCCACGAAATACCCAAAGAATATGGCTGCCTAAATATGGTTCCCAATCAGAGACAACGATAAACACCTGCCTCTGATTGCGAACCACTCTAGGCAACCATAGACTTACCTACACTACAATACTAAACACAACCCATCAATCTACAAAACCCCTAGACAAGACAAACACATAATTCACCCATGTCACACCCTGGCCTGACCAAAATAATAAAGAAAACACAAAATATTAAGGCCAGGGCGTGACAGTACCCCCCCCCAAAGGTGCGGACTCCTGGCCGCACACCTAAACCCATAAGGGAGGGTCTGGGTGGGCTTCTGTCCACGGTGGCGGCTCTGGCGCGGGACGTGGACCCCACTCCAACATAGTCTTAGTCCGCTTACTCCGCGTCCTTAGACTGGCGACCCTCTGAGCCGACCTTGGCCTAGCAACCCTAACAAAGGGCCCCACTGGACTGAGGGGCAGCTCAGGCCTGAGAGGAAGCTCAGGCAGGTTGATGGCTCTGGCAGATCCTGGCTGACTGGTGGTTCTGGCAGATCCTGGCTGACTGGCGGCTCTGGCGGATCCTGGCTTACTGGCGGCTCTGGCAGACTGGCGACTCTGGCAGACTGGCGACTCTGGCAGACTGGCGACTCTGGCAGACTGGCGACTCTGGCAGACTGGCGACTCTGGCAGACTGGCGACTCTGGCAGACTGGCGACTCTGGCAGACTGGCGACTCTGGCAGACTGGCGACTCTGGCAGACTGGCGACTCTGGCAGACTGGCGACTCTGGCAGACTGGCGACTCTGGCAGACTGGCGACTCTGGCAGACTGGCGACTCTGGCAGACTGGCGACTCTGGCTGCTCCATGCTGACTGGCGACTCATGACAGACGGGAGACTCTGGCGGCGCTAGACAGGTGGGAGACTCCGGCGGCGCTGGCGAGGAGGAAGGCTCCGGCAGCGCTGGACAGGCGGGAGACACTGGTGGCACTGGTGGTACTGGGCCGAGGACACGCACAGGAAGCCTGGTGTGGGGAGCTGCCACCGGAGGGCTGGTACGTGGAGGTGGTACTGGATAGACCGGACCGTGCAGGCGCAGGTCTCCTACCTGGCTTCGCCATACTCCCTGTGTGCCTCCTCCAGCTCTTCTTTGGGGCGGCGATATTCTCCTGGCTGTGCCCAGGGTCCTTTACCGTCCAAGATTACCTCCCATGTCCAGAAATCTGGATTTCTCTGCTCCTGCTGCCGCTGCCTGTCACCACGCCGCCCTGTCCTGTTGTGGTGGGTGATTCTGTTACGGTTTTCTTCTCTTGAAAGAGAGGAGGACCAAAATGCAGCGTGGTTATCTTTATACATCTTTAATAAAATATGAAAAATTTAGCAATATACAAAACAAGAAACGTGAAAAACCGAAACAGCCCTATCTGGTGCAACAAACACAGAGACAGGAACAATCACCAACGAAATACCCAAAGAATATGGCTGCCTAAATATGTTTCCCAATCAGAGTCAATGATAAACACCTGCCTCTGATTGAGAACCACTCTAGGCAACCATAGACTTACCTAGACTACTATACTAAACACAACCCCATCAATCTACAAAACCCCAAGACAAGGCAACTCATAATTCACCCATGTCACACCCTGGCCTGACGAAAAAAATAAAGAAAACACAAAATACTAAGGTCAGGGCGTGACACCATCATAGCACTGAGACTGCACTTGTCAAGGTGGTAAATTACCTTTTAATGGCATCAGACCGAAGCTCTGCATCTGTCCTCGTGCTCTTAGACCTTAGTGATGCTTTTGATACCATCGATCACCACATTCTTTTGGAGAGATTGGAAACCCAACTTGGTCTACACAGACAAGTTCTGGCCTGGTTTAGATCTTATCTGTCAGAAATATATCACTTTGTCTCTGTGAATGGTTTGTCCTCTGAAATCAACTGTAAATTCCGGTGTTCCTCAAGGTTCCGTTTTAGGACCACTATTGTTTTCACTATATATTTTACATCTTGGGGATGTCATTCGATAACATAATGTTAACTTTCACTGCTATGCGGATGACACACAGCTGTACATATCAATGAAACATGGTGAAGCCCCAAAATTGCCCGCGCTAGAAGCCTGTGTTACAGACATAAGGAAGTGGATGGCTGCAAACTTTATACTTTTAAACTTGGACAAAACAGAGATGCTTGTTCTAGGTCCCAAGAAACAAAGAGATATTTTGTTGAACCTGACAATTAATCTTAATGGTTGTACAGTCGTCTCAAATAAAACTGTGAAGGACCTCGGCGTTACTCTGGACCCTGATCTCTCTTTTGACGAACAAATCAAGACTGTTTCAAGGACAGCTTATTTCCATCTACTTAACATTGCAAAAATCAGAAACTTTCTGTCCAAAAATGATGCAGAAAAATGAATCCATGCTTTTGTTACTTCTGGGTTAGACTACTGCAATGCTCCACTTTCCGACTACCTGGATAAAGCACTAAATAAACTTCAGTTGGTGCTAAATACGGCTGCTAGAATCCTGACTTGAACCAAAAAATGTGATCATATTACTCCAGTGCTAGCCTCCCTACACTGGCTTCCTGTTAAGGCAACGGCTGATTTCAAGGTTTTACTGCTAACCTACAAAGCATTACATGGGCTTGCTCCTACCTATCTTTCTGATTTGGTCCTGCCATACATACCTACACGTACGCTATGGTCACAAGACGCAGGCCTCCTAATTGTCCCTAGAATTTCTAAGCAAACAGCTGGAGGCAGGTCTTTCTCCCATAGAGCTCAATTTTTATGGAATGGTCTGCCTACCCATGTGAGAGACGCAGACTCGGTCTCAACCTTTAAGTCTTTACTGGAGACTCATCTCTTCAGTGGGTCATATGATTGAGTGTAGTCTGGCCAAGGAGTATGAAGGTGAACGGAGAGGCTCTGGAGCAACGAACCGCCCTTGCTGTTTCTGCCTGGCCGGTTCCAGTCTCTCCACTGGGATTCTCTGCCCTTAACCCAATTACAGGGGCTGAGTCACTGGCTTACTGGTGCTCTTTCATGCCCGTCCCTAGGAGGGGTGCGTCACTTGAGTGGCTTGAGTCACTGACGTGATCTTCCTGTCTGGGTTGGCGTCCCCCCTTGGGTTGTGCCGTGGCGGAGATATTTGTGGGCTATACTCGGCCTTGTCTCAGGATGGTAAGTTGGTGCTTGAAGATATCCCTCTAGTGGTGGGGGGCTGTGCTTTGGCAAAGTGGGTGGGGTTATATCCTGCCTGTTTGGCCCTGGCCAGGGGTATCATCGGATGGGGCCACAGTGTCTCCTGACCTCTCCTGTCTCAGCCTCCAGTATGTATGCTGCAATAGTTTATTGTGTCGGGGGGCTAAGGTCAGTTTGTTATATCTGGAGTACTTCTCCTGTCTTATCCGGTGTCCTGTGTGAATTTAAGTATGCTCTCTCTAATTCTTTCTTTCTCTCGGAGGAACTGAGCCCTAGGACCATGCCTCAGGACTATCTGCCATGATGACTCCTTGCTGTCCCCAGTCCACCTGGCCGTGCTGCTGCTCCAGTTTCAACTGTTCTGCCTGCGGCTTTGGAATCCTGACCTGTTCATCGGATGTGCTACCTGTCCCAGACCTGCTGTTTTCAACTCTCTAGAGACAGCAGGAGTGGTAGAGATACTCTTAATGATCGGCTATGAAAAACTAACTGACATTTACTCCTGTAAATGTTAACTTGCTGCACCCTCGACAACTACTATGATTATTATTATTTGACCATGCTGGTCATTTATGAACATTTGAACATCTTGGCCATGTTCTGTTATAATCTCCGTCTGGCACAGCCAGAAGAGGACTGGCCACCCCTCATAGCCTGGTTCCTCTCTAGGTTTCTTCCTTGGTTTTAGCCTTTTTAGGGAGTTTTTTTCTAGGCACCGTGCTTCTACACCTGCATTGCTTGCTGTTTGGGATTTTAGGCTGGGTTTCTGTACAGCACTTTGAGATATCAGCTGATGTATGAAGGGCTAGCTATATAAATACATTTGATTTGATTTTGAATGCCATGTAAGATGAATGAATAAGTAACAATGTGATTTAATCTTCTAAATGAGAATTGGATGTTTATGGTAACTTATGCACAGTCAGTAGCCACGCCCAGGTGGGCACGATGATGAGATGGCCCTTTTTCTACCCAAGTATAAAAGCCCCTGTGATGCAATTCACACCAGACCACGCAAACCACGGTGTAAGCTAAGGTTGAAAATGGTTGAACTTCTAAGACCAGAAAATATGGAGATGGCGCTACATGTTGAAATGGTTAAGGCCAGGGAGACCAGACAGTGTGTAGTGTTGGCTACACAGCTGTATATTGTTAAACTCTTGAGACTATCAATCACTACAGAATAAGAGCAAATCCTAGACGTAGAATTGCTAGTCTGCAGCTGGAAATTACGTAAATCTAGTGCGAGAATACCGACAACCGCGGAAGCGTCTATTCTATGCAACAACCATCTGTACGCCTGTCGTATCCATTACAACAGACACTATCCAGAGCTGCTGAGAAAGCGACAACTACAAAAGACATTGGGACTTCTGGGGAAGTTAACAAGAGACTCTCTGATGAACTGACTCTCCAGCAGATGGACCGGTGATTCCAACAGAGAAGACAAAAACAACATACCGATTTAAATATATACATTGCAATTATTTTCGAATGAGCGGCCGTGTGCAAAGGATTAGCATTTCAATTCATATAATTATCAACTGTGTGTGATGAATCAATTTAGTCTTTCCTGCTTTTTATCTGTCCCACCCCTTTCCATTGTCAACCAAGCCATCATACCGGTTTATCCCACTAGGGACTTATCAACGCATTGTGTTAGTAACCAATAAATATATTGTTTGTTTATGTATTTTTGTGATTTGTTTAGTTAGTTAGTAAATAAATAATTGAGCCATTTTATATATCGCTGATTCATTCTGGAAACTAGGGTTTGTGCAGATATCCAATGGTTTGCGACATTTAGTAATGAGAACTGATGAGGTAATCACAATACATTAATACAAGACTGTACTTCATGAGATATGAAAATATCTGAAGAGTCGATTTGGGAAATAGAGACGCTATACATATTTTCCCGTGGTGCCCCGACTTCCTAGTTAATTAAAGTGTACATGATTAGTTTAATCACGTAATAAGAATTACACAGAGAATTGATTTGATAAAATAACAGTCTTCACCTTTAATGATAGTCACAGACATGACATTGCAAAAACAAGTAACGGTGACTAACCCCATTCTGTATAGATTTGCGCAACCGCGACATTCAAACGAGGCTGCAATGAAAACTAATGGGACCGTAGTGATTGTCTTGGCATCAAAATCTGGGGTGCGAACTACATTTCTATTCCAGTGTTGATTGACATGGTAATGGCCCGATAGTATTGGAGAATAGTTTTAAAAAACTGACCCCTCTGACGCTGTACGTTAAATTGTGACATATCATGACGCGTTATGCCGCTATTTACTTCTGAAGGTAACTTTAGCGGCACCCTAAAAACCTAATTCAAATTTGACACAAACCTTCAAACCTTCAAACCACAAACCTTCAAAAAACTCTTTATATTGTATAATTTACATTTAAGAGGTGAAAAGTTGGACAGATCAGGTGAAAAAAGCAGTTTCTCCACACGGCATGTCGCCCCCTTTCCCTATCACGCAGTAGGTTTCGATTCCCCACCCGCCATTTTTAAAAAGACCTGACAGAGCTCATTGCCTTCTTCAATCATGCAGAGGCGGGCAGCATGAAGGTCTCGTCATTGATTTTGCTGGAAAGGGGAGAAATTGTGCTTTACAATGGTATTCATATTACAGTTGATCTGGAAGTATTAAAAAAAATTGTAATACTAACATAAGGTCAATTGTACGGAACAGTGCCATGTACAAAAGTGTGTTAGTTATCGTTATTGATGTACCATTAGAAACACCTCATACAAGTAATCACAAACTGTCTACCAACCAGAAGAAAATGGAAGGACGCAAAACTTTTTCTATGTTATGCAATGCTTATCCTTGGTAAGAGGAACACTGTTGTCTTTAAGCTTTGATAATCACTGTTCTGGGACTATAAAAAAGGGAAGTGCGTGGGAACCTTATCTGTATTTGGGGTCCTTCCTGTCGACACTTTGAAGAGCAGCACTACAAACAGCTCACCTCAATCTTCTCAAACCAAACAGAGAAAGAGAAAAGGAGTTAAAAAATGTTGCTAACTGCCGCTAGCCATTGAAGAGCACGTCACTGTCAATCATAATCATTGCAGTAGCAGTTTTTACTGTTGTATAATTAAGGCAATTAAGACAAGTCTTTTTGTTGCCTGTATGCTATCGTTCCACATGGGGATATGTGAAACTTACTCCTCAGCCTGAAGTGTCAGCCTGAAATTGTTAACTTTTCGGTTGCTGCTGACTGTTAAGACGCTTTGGGAGGGCAGTCATGTGTGCTTGCAAGGCAGAGATCCTGGGTTCTGGCCTGCCCCGAATCAGGAGGAAGCGGTGTGCCTTGATGTAGATCTGCACTCAAAGCTGGGGTCGCTGTGGAGTAAGTTTCAGGGGTGAATGTAGCACATGGGGATGTGTGAAAGTAGTTAGGTTTCCATTGAAGCAGGTTTATTTGACAAAAGCAATGTTACATTGCGACGTAATGGAAACGGTATCTAAAAAATAATTATTCTAAAGAAAATCACTAGATAAAGTTAATGGAAACATAGCTACTTACTAGTCAGCCTAAAGTGTCGCCATTTGCACTGTAGGGGTGGTCATGTGTGTTTACAAGGCAGAGGTCCTGTGTTCAAGCCTTGGTGTAAGCTGAATCAGGACATACTTGCTAAGCAAGCAGTGTGCTATTACCACATGCTAGCTCACTAGCTTAATATTTTAACTGTAGCTTTGGCTTTACATCAGCTTTGCCAGTCATACAACCCCACCAATTCGCTACAGGCATATCTCAGCTGTTTTGTCTCTCTTTTTTTTTAGAGTTTATCTATGACTATCTATGGCAGTGTAGGACATCATACTGTGATGGAAGACTTGCATTACTGTAGGTTTTATTGCTGCGTGATAACTCAAATGATTTAATGGCCTCGTTTTGAGTCTCTCTAAATTCCACTGTGTAATAGGAAGGTAACAGGGAAGCCAACCTCAACTCCCTGAAACAGCTGCTCTTTTGAATTACAGGAAATATGAAGGGGAAATGAACATTAATTCATTCATTAAAGGACTAATTGCCAGGATCATCACATTTCATAATTGATATCAAACGTACATTTGAATTACCAATTTGCTTGTTGACGGATTGCCAACGTTGTTTTTTATGAGGTGTAGCCTATCTGATAATGTACAATGTAGTTTTTTTGCATACCTCTAATTCCATTTGACAATATCACAAAACGCCGTAAGCAGATGACACTCTCCTGTACTGGGTTTTACTGTAGCACTGTTCGCCTTTTTAATTGACACCCTTCTCTCACACTGATGAAGGCACACCAAGCCACAACAGGTTGTTTGCAGTATTTTAAATGCTTTGATCTATCCATGACTATATGAGTTATTTTGTGCATTAGAGAAACTCACTTAGCTCAGACTGACGTCACCAATGTACTGTACCTTAGAGAGTGCATCTCTGAGTCACTTTTCTACAGGATGTCTGGGTTACCCCATGTCAATGTGTAGGCTTGACATGATGCTCACTACAGCTCAATAAGGCCCCTGGCAGGCGCATGACACCTGGGTCCTGTGACCATGCTCTCACCAAAGGAGGCCTAATTAAATGCTAAATCCACAAACAAGGTCTCCATAATGCACCTTTCCAATCGCAATGACGTAAACAGCATGCATTACAGCTCTTTGCACATCATCTCAAAGAAGACTGGGGTAATTATTAGAGGCCAGCTGCAATGAAAATAAATCCATTGATTTATGCTGAACCCACCTCCAGACATCATGTTCTTAAACAAGGAGAAAGCACAGGGTGCACTATTAGTAAAAGTAAAGCATTCAAGCTAAGGAACAGTATTGGTTTGACAGAGCTGATGGTAAAAATGCTATGCTCTTTTTAAATGTATTTATATTTAACCTTTATCGAACCAGGGGCTGTTGTGATGCCTCTAGCACTGAGATGCAGTGCTTTAGACTGCTGCGCCACTCGGGAGCCACTACAGCAAAACACATTTCTCGAAGCAGGTGGAATGGGCATAATTGAATTGCAGACATTTATTTCTTTATTTCTTTAACCTTCGTTTTGACAGGGATGTCAGATGAGCCCTGCACACATATATCAAACATATACAATATAGACAAAACATGTTAAGAAAAACAGACATAGATCTCTAAAGATTACTCTGAACTGGAACATCTAATTTCAGTGAGCTCTGTAAATTGTTCCACATAAAGGCCATAACGAGAACAGTTTAGTTGAATACATTACTGAGCTGGAAATGTCACAAAATCCTTCCTCTGTCCTCTCCTACCCAGTTCTAGTTGAAGATTTGTCTTTGTTAAGTGGTCTCCATCTGTTTCTGTTATTGCAGACGGAGAGACTATCCATCTTCAATGTTTTAGTCTGTCATTTCTAAAGAGTTATTTTCAAATGTTGAGCACACAGGTGTTTCTAATCACTTTTCTTACCACCAACAAGAGTGTATTGAAGTATTGAAGATAAGGATAATAATGATAGCTACATATTATGGTGGTGACAAGCAAACCTGTCTCTTCAACATGTCATTTAATTGTTTCATACACTAACAAGAAAATCCATAGACTTGGGCTCTAGTGTAAAATAACAAGACACCTACTTTTACTTGTTCTCAGTGCAATTGATCAAAGTAAGAGCAGAACTAATTTTCAGTTCAAATACTCGTTGCAATAGAGAAGATGGAGAGGCTGTCTGAGGAATAGACCTGTTATGGAGATGGGATGGGAGAGTCCTCAGAAGAGTGAATCAGACAGTCAACCACCCAGCCCCAGCAATCATCTCTTGTGACTCAGCCAGGTCCCCTTGCTGCTCGGGTGTGATAGAGATGTTATTACATAGCCTGACCTTTAACCTCTCCCAGCAGGCTCTGTTATCCAGACCTGCTGGTCGAAATTAGACTCGGCTTCTCCAGCCAGACATGATGTATAATTTGTCAGGTGAATACAGAGGTTTTGGTGTTCAGGGTAGAAGTAACTTAGCTACTCAGGTTTTTGACTGAGTAGTATATGGACTTTATATTATTGAACCAAATATTATGCTGCTCATAGAGGATAATGAAAGGGGGATGTTTTGACTCTGTCGTATGTCCATCATTAAAAACCTCTTTACATGGAGAGAAATACACCCGAGGCTCTCCACAAATAGGGTAGTAGTTTCACAAAATTTGAGAATGATTTATCCATCTCAGAGTTACAGAGATAAACATCATCCCCCCACATTAACCTGCCTCTCAGTGCAATGAGGTGAGTAATATGAATAAATGCATGTCAATAGAATAATATATCAACACTTTAATATATAATATATCAACACCATGGATTCTACCATAACTCAGTAGTGGGTTCAATTCCCGGGACCACCCATACGTAAAATGAATGCAAGCATTCAAGTCGCTTTGGATAGGAGTGTCTGCTAAATGGCATATATTATATTTTATATTTTACTGTAATATAGCTAGCAACCTATAAATGTAATATATGTCCATTTGCTACAAATGTCAATTGCACCATACTCCCAGTAGCTACAAATATCGATTGAATATGAGGTGTCTGTTTTAGCTGACTAAGCTGTGACAGACATGAGAGTTGTCTGTATTGACTTCAGTATGCTGCTTCAGCTGACCCAGGAGAAAATCAACAAAGCTCCCGTGTACCATCAGCATATTGTGACTGTCGGGATTGGTTGATGACGGTGAGCCTGTGAGGCTGGGTGCCCCAGGTGTGGCTGGCCCCTGGCTGTGTGTGGAACTGGTTCAGATGAGATGACAGACCTGATCAGGGGCTAATGTCACAGTCACCGGGCTCCTCACTGGCTCAAGGCCATATCTAGACAAGGATGGAGGCCTCCTCTGGACAGCCATAGGATGATGAGCAAACCTCTTACACCTGTCATGGCAGCGTCCGGTGAACAAGCATCCTGGAGGTATGAAACAATACCACAAACTCCTTTCATTTTATTTATAGCTTTAATACAGAGATGAGCTTTTCCCTGTGGAGCACATGAAGCAGACAAACAGGATTTTAAAATGTTCCGGCAAATTAAATTCCTGATGCGAAGAAGACAATGACCCATAACTGCAAGATTGAACCACTGTCAGAGCGCCTGTAGAATAGTCTTTACTGTAGAAGCTACAGATTTTGTAGATAATGTGTTCAGTTAATTGGAAGAGGAAATCACAAAGCTTAATGTGTGAGCGGCTTTATGAGGTGTGAACATGTGAGTGTGCTAGAAAGTGTGTGAGTAAGGAAAATGGCTGCAAATGCCAGAGCCAATGTGTGTCTGCGAGCAGGAGTTGTGACAGAGAGAGTATTCACTTTTGCCCACTTTAAAAATAAAATCACAAGTATATAGTTTGTTTATTTTTTGTCCTATTATGATGGAACGGTGCCATATTAGACATCCACCTGAGTGACCCACCCACTAAGAAGAAGTCCTTATCCATTTTATAGGCTTACTGCAAGTAGCCAATGCAGCCAAGACGGAAAGGTGAATGCGGTCAGAGACCAGCTAAAGTAGCACTGCCCTCTCAAGAGTATGAGCCTGATTGGCAGGGTAGGTCCAAATGAAAAAGCCCCTGGATGGGTGAGCATAATATACAAGGATTTTCTATCTAGGACTAGATATTGTTTAAAAACTTCTTACGGCTGAAATCCCGTTAACGGGATCGATTTGACAACAGCCAGTGAAAGTGCAGGGCGCCAAATTCAAACAACAGAAATCTCATAATTAAAATTCCTCAAACTTACAAGAATTATACACCATTTTAAAGATAGACTTGTTGTTAATCCCACCACAGTGTCCGATTTCAAAAAGGCTTTACGACGAAAGCACACCATCTGATTATGTTAGGTCAGTGCCTAATCACAGAAAAACACAGCCATTTTCCATCCAAAGAGGAGTCACAAAAAGAAGAAATAGAGATAAAATGAATCACTAACTGTAGTAACCTGGTATATTTATGTTTACCAATAGATGGCAGTATTGACGGGGGTTTTCTTTCTGCTATCCATAGCTATTTCCTATGTCTGCCTATATACAGTGGGGCAAAAAAGTATTTAGTCAGCCACCAATTGTGCAAGTTCTCCCACTTAAAAAGATGAGAGAGGCCTGTAATTTTCATCATAGGTACACTTCAACTATGACAGACAAAATGAGAAAAAAAAATCCAGAAAATCACATTGTAGGATTTTTAATGAATTTATTTGAAAATTATGGTGGAAAATAAGTATTTGGTCACCTACAAACAGGCAAGATTTCTGGCTCTCGCAGACCTGTAATTTATTCTTTAAGAGGCTCCTCTGTCCTCCACTCGTTACCTGTATTAATGGCACATGTTTGAACTTGTTATCAGTATAAAAGACACCTGTCCACAACCTCAAACAGTCACACTCCAAACTCCACTATGGCCAAGACCAAAGAGCTGTCAAAGGACACCAGAAACAAAATTGTAGACCTGCACCAGGCTGGGAAGACTGAATCTGCAATAGATAAGGGCGTGCTCGGTCCTCCTTTTCCTGTAGTCCACAATTCTCTCCTTAGTCTTGGTTACGTTGAGGTATAGGTTGTTATTTTGGCACCACCCGGCCAGGTCTTTGACCTCCTCCCTATAGGCTCGTTGTTGTCGGTGATCAGGCCTACCACTGTTGTGTTGTCTGCAAACTTAATGATGGTGTTGGAGTCCTGCCTGGCCATACAGTCGTGGGTGAACAGGGACAGCGATCACTCAACTGGGATCTCTCATGGCTCAAAGTGGAACACAGATTGACTTCCTCATTACTTGTTTTTGTAAGAGGTGTTGACCAGCTGAATGTACTGAATGCTGTCTGTTTAAAATACTAGCACACAGCTCGGACACCCATGCATACCCCACAAAACATGCCACCAGAGGTCTCGTCACAGTCCCCAAGTCCAGAACAGACTATGGGAGGCGCACAATACTACATAAAGCCATGACTACATGGAACTCTATTCCACATCAAATAACTCATGCAAGCAGTAAAATTTGATTTAAAAAGCAGGTAAAAATACACTTTATGGAACAACGGGGAGTGTGAAGAGACACACACAAAGGTGGCACCATGGGGCTCCCGAGTGGCGCAGTTGTCAAAGGCACTGCATCTCAGTGAAAGAGGCGTCACTATAGACCCTGGATCAAATCCAGGCTCTGTCATATCCGGCCATGATTGGGATTTCCATAGAGAGGCGCAAAATTGGCCCAGCATCGTCCGGGTTTGGCCGGGGTAGGCTGTCATTGTAAATAAGAATTTATTCCTAACTGACTTGCCTAATTAAATAAAAGTTATTTTTTTAAGTACACATGTGTAAGCACACATTGTGGTATTGAAAATGTTGTGTTGTGGATATGTGGTGGTGTAGCGATGTTATATGATATACTGTTTAATCTTTGGCTCATTCAGGACAAACATAGTTCACTGTTTTTATATTTTGTTTTATTGTGTAATGTGGGTGCTTTGCTGTGTTTGGACCCCAGGAAGAGTAATGGGGATCCCTTATAAATACAAATACAGAGATGTATTTATCATATTATTTAGTATATGAAGTTGGCAAGCCCTCTTTTTTTTATCATTTCCAATTTCAGTATATCTACTGAGCAGTACTTTAAAAAGGCAATGGTTTACCAAAAGTGAAATATATCAACAAATGATCTCTTAGGTCCCAAGCCTAGATAAAGAATAAAAATTGATAAATGGATAACTTGGCCCAATTTGGAAACCCTTCCACCTCTTGAACCTTCTCAGGGCTTTGAGTGTCCCAAGGAAGCACCATCAACTTCTATAGGATCGTCTTGACCTGACACGGCTCCTGTCTCATGTTGAAATACACTTTAATGGAAGTTGTCACAAAATAACTGAGAGTATGAGTTTGTCTGTTGCTATTTTCACTGTAATTTACTGTAAACATTTTAATATTTGACAAAACATTCAGCCTATATTCAGTCAGGAAAACAGGCTTTTGTCCTTGAGTTGCCCAGTCAGAGCCCGATCCAACATATTTGGAGAGACCTGAAAATAGCTGTGCATCGACGCTCCCCATGCAGCCTGACAGAGCTTGAGAGGATCTGCAGAGAAGAATGGGAGAAACACAGTATGCCAAGCTTGTAATGTCACTGCCAAGAAGACTCAAGGCTGTAATCGCTGCTAAAGATGCTTCAACAAAGTACTGAGTAAAGGTTCGTAATACTTATTTAAATGTGATTTTAAATTTGTATTTTTAATAAATTTGCAAAAATTCCTAAACACCTGTTTTTGCTTTGTCATTATGGGGTATTGTGTGTAGATTGATGAGGGAAAAAACGATTGAATCAATTTTAGAATAGGGCTGTAACGTAACAAAATGTGAAAAAAGTCAAGGGGTCTGAATACTTTCCAAATGCACCGTAGGCAAGCAAAGCTTGTGGCCTTTTCAGAGTCAAAATGTTTCATTATTCTGTGTTGATTGACAACTCTAACATTCACAATGCACTCTTAGGCTTTTATCGTCATTCTTGTCAGGGTCCTTGAGCTCCTTGCAATGCCATCCTCTATCATATCAACTTGCCTCAAGTGTAGCCCCTGTGCATTTCTGCAATATTACAACAAAGAAATTAACAATCAGATCAATAGTGTATGACAATAGAAACCCACATATTTTTTTCATAAATTAAACTCACGATAGGCCCCAGACTCAACCCATTGAGACACAGTTTTAAAAGAGCATGGACATTCTATGGGTGATAGCTATTAAACCAACAAAGTGGTCAAAATTATGTATTTTCTGACCTTGGCAGGTCTACCACTAGCCCAACTATTTAATCATCAATGAGCATGTCATCCCAGTATAAAAACAAAAAAAAAAATGGGGGGGGGGGGGGGGGGGGTATTTTTGGAAGCCCTTTTGGGTAATGCAGCCCCAATATTTTTTTAAATATCCAAAACTTTTTTAGTGTGCCAAATTCGTTAACAGAACAGATGTGTCACAGCCTACTAGGAGTGGTGGGTTGGAATCAGGCGCAGAGAGCAGGGTTCGGTAAATCGTAATTTATTATCCGGCAAAAAACGGTCACGCCAACATACAGACCAGACCATACAGCATAAAACAGACCAGCCCAAACACAGGACCAAACAGTCCGGAGAATACCAACATGAAACCACAACCAACAGAGTAACAAAAAACAATCCCACACAAAACAAGGGCGGGTCAAACTACTACATATAGGGAAGCGAATTAAACCAAAATACACACAGGTGAAACTAATAAGCCAAAACCAACAGACAAACGAAAAAGGGATCGGTAGCGGCTAGTAGGATGGTGACGACGACCGCTGAGCACCGCCCGAACAGGTAGGGGAGCCAACTTTGGCGGAAGTCGTGACAGTACACCCCCCCCCCCTGACCGGCCGCCACTGGCCTCGAGGACGACCCGGAGGACGAGGCGCCGGGCGATCCGGGTGGAGGCGGTGGAAATCTCTCAGGAGAGAAGGGTCCAAAATGACCCCTCCCAGTCCACGAGGTACTGTAGGCCCCCCACCCGGCGTCTCGAATCCAGAATGCCGCGAACCGTGTACGCCGGGGACCCCTCGATGTCCAGAAGGGGCGGAGGGACCTCAGGCACCTCACCTTCTTGCAGGGGACCAGCCACCACCAGCCTGAGGAGAGACACATGAAACAAGGGTTTAATATGGTAATACCTAGGAAGTTGTAACCTGTAACACACCTCGTTTATTCTCCTCAGGACTTTGAACGGCCCCACACACTGCGGCCCCAGCTTCCGACAGGGCAGGCGGAGGGGCAGGTTTCGGGTCGAGAGCCAGACCCTGTCCTCCGGTGCAAACACGGGGGCCTCACTGCGGTGCTGGTCAGCGCTCCTCTTCTGCCATTCTCCCGCTAACCTTAGCGAGTCCTGGACGGCTTTCCAGGTGTCCTTGGAGCGCTGTACCTATTCCTCAACCGCAGGAGCCTCGGTCTGGCTCTGATGCCATTGGGCCAGGACCGGCTGGTAACCTAACACACACTCAAAAGGGGACAAGTTAGTTGAGGAGTGGCGTAGGGAGTTCTGAGCGAGCTCAGCCCAAGGAACATACCTTGCCCACTCACCAGGCCGGTCCCGGCAATAGGACCGCAGAAACCTGCCCACATCCTGGTTTATGCGCCCCACCTGCCCATTACTCTCAGGGTGAAAACCTGAGGTTAAGCTGACCGAGACCTCCAGTCTCTCCATAAACGCCCTCCACACTCTGGACGTGAATTGGGGACCCCGATCAGAAACGATGTCCTCAGGCACCCCATAGTGCCGGAAGACATGGGTAAACAAGGCCTCCACAGTCTGCTGGGCCGTAGGGAGACCGGGCAACGGGATGAGACGACAGGACTTAGAAAACCGATCCACAACGACCGGGATCGTAGTACTTCCCTGGGACGGGGGAAGGTCGGTAAGAAAGTCCACCGATCAGTGTGTCCACGGTCGTTGTGGAACGGGGAGGGGTTGTAACTTCCCTCTAGGCAAGTGCCGAGGAGCCTTGCTATGAGCGCACACTGAGTAGGAGGAGACATAAAATCTCACGTCCTTAGCCAGCGTGGGCCACCAGTATCTCCCTCTAAGACTCCGCACTGTCCTCTCGATGCCAGGATGACCCGAGGAGGGGAGAGTATGATCCCACCGGGTCAGCTTATCCCGGACCACCCTCGGCACGTACTGAGCCCCCGCTGGACAGTTAGGGGGGGCCGGCTCTAACCGTGAGGCCCTCTCTATCTCCGCGTCCACCTCCCATACTACCTGTGGCACGAGACATGAAGGTGGAATGATGGGAGTTGGCTCAACGGACCGCTCCTCGGTATCATAGAGGCGGGACAGCGCGTTGGCTTTGGTGTTTTGGGAGCCTGGCCGGTATGAGATGGTTAACCGAAACCTGGTGAAAAACATAGCCCATCTAGCTTGATGTGGATTTAGTCTCCTCGCTGCCCGGATATACTCGAGATTACGATGGTCAGTCCAGATGAGAAAAGGGTGTTTCGCCCCCTCAAGCCAATGTCTCCACACCTTCAGAGCGTTGACTACAGCTAACAACTCCCGGTCCCCCATGTCATAGTTTCGCTCCGCTGGACCGAGCTTTCTCGAAAAGAAGGCACAAGGGCGGAGCTTCGGTGGCACGCCCGAGGACAGCTGGGACAGCACGGCCCCGACCCCCGCCTCGTACGCGTCCACCTCCACTATGAACGCTAAAGAGGGGTCCGGATGTGCCAACACGGGCGCATTGGTGAACAGCTCCTTCAAACGACTGAAAGCTCTGCCCGCCTCTGCTGACCAACGCAAGCGCACCGGTCCCCCCTCCCCCCCCCCCCCCCCCCCCGGAGGTGGAAATACGATAACCCAGGAAGGAAACGGCCTGTTTGAAAAACTCACATTTCTCCGCCTTGCAATACAGGTCATGCTCCAGCAGTCGCCCAAGTACCTTACGCACCAGAGACACATGCGCCGCGCGTGTGGCAGAATAGATCAAGATGTCATCGATGTACACTACCACTCCCTGCCCGAGCAGGTCTTGGAGAATCTCATCTACGTAGGATTGGAAGACGGCTGGAGCATTCTTCAACCCATATGGCATGACGCGGTACTCATAATGACCAGATGTAGTACTAAATGCGGTTTTCCACTCATCTCCTCCCCGGATACATCCCAGATTATATGCACTCCTCAGGTCCAGTTTTGTGAAGAAGCGCGCCCCGTGAAATGATTCCACCGCCGTAGCGATGAGAGGTAGTGGATAACTAAACCCCACTGTGATGGAATTTAGACCTCTACCAAATCGGCATATTCAGAGGGAATGCGCACGGTGGAAACCTGGTCTGGACTCTCCACCGTAGTCGCACCAACGGCAACTCCTATACACCTGCCTGAACACTCCATTGACCACCCCTTAAGAGCCCCCTGTCGCCAGGAAATCACCAGGTTGTGTTGAGCTAGCCAGGGAATTCCCAACACCACTGGAAACGCAGGTGAATCTATAAGGAACAGACTAATCTGCTCCTTATGACCCCCCTGCGTTACCATGTCCAGCGGCACCGTAGCCTCCCTAACTACTCCTGACCCTAATGGTTGGCTATCTAAGGAGTGCACAGGGAAAGGTAGGTCTAACGACACCAAGGGAATCCCTAGCCTTAACGCGAGCCCACGATCCATGAAATTCCCAGCTGCGCCTGAATCGACTAGCGCCTTATGCTGTAGAGAGGGAAGAAACCCAGGGAAAGAAGTTAACACATACATATGACCGACAGGAAGCTCTGGGTGAGTCTGGTGCTTACTCACCTGGGGTGATCGAGTAGTGCTCCGCCTGCCCTCCCGACTCCCAGACGAGTTCCTCCAGCACCGGTCGGCCGTGTGCCCTTGCCGGCCACAACTGGTGCAGGAGGACACTCCTCCTCCGGTCCCCCTCGAAGCCGCCCCTCCTAAATCCATAGGGATAGGGGCAGGAGGGCTGGGAAGTGGAAACGACAGGACCTGATCCGAACGCCTGCGGGCAGCCAGCAGGTTGTCGAGACGGATAGCCATGTCAATGAGTTCATCCAGTGTGAGGGTGGTGTCCCGACATGCTAGCTCCCTGCGGACGTCCTCCCTGAGACTGCATCGGAAATGATCTATCAGGGCCCTGTCGTTCCACACTGCTCCTGTGGCCAAGGTCCTGAACTCCAGGGCAAAGTCCAGCGCCCTCCTCGTCTCCTGACGCAGGTGGAACAGCCGTTCACCCGCTGCACGACCCTCTGGTGGATGGTCAAACACAGCTCGGAATCGGCGGGTGAACTCGGGGTAATGATCCCTCTCCGAGTCCGGACCTTTCCACACTGCGTTGGCCCACTCGAGAGCTCGCCCAGTCAAACAGGAGACGAGGGTGCTCACGCCCTCCTCTCCGGAGGGAGCAGGACGCAAGGTAGCCAGGTACAGTTCCAGTTGTAGAAGGAAACCCTGGCACCTAGCCGCCGTTCCATCATACTCCCGTGGGAGCGTCAGCCGAAGAGCCCCGAAGCCAGATGCGGTAGCAGGAACAGGAGGTGCTGGAGGAGGGGGTGCTGGAGATGAGGTGGGAAGGCCACTCCTCTCAAATCGATCCATCCTCTCCATCATTTGGTCCATGGCCGAACCAATCCTATGAAGAACGCTGGTATGATGGAGGACCCTTTCCTAGATATCCCTCTAGTGGTGTGGGGGCTGTGCTTTGGCAAAGTGGGTGGGGTAATATCCTGCCTGTTTGGCCATGTCCGGGGGTATCGTCGGATGGGGCCACAGTGTCTCCCGACCCCTCCTGACTCAGCCTCCAGTATTTATGCTGCAGTAGTTTATGTGTCAGGGGGCTAGGGTCAGTCTGTTATACCTGGAGTATTTCTCCTGTCTTATCGGAGGACCTGAGCCCTAGGACCATGCCTCAGGACTACCTGGCCTGATGACTTCTTGCTGTCCCCAGTCCACCTGGTCGTGCTGCTGCTCCAGTTTCAACTGTTCTGCCTGCGGCTATGGAATCCTGACCTGTTCATCGGATGTGCTACCTGTCCCAGACCTGCTGTTTTCAACTCTCTCGAGACAGCAGGAGTGGTAGAGATACTCTGAATGTGATCGGCTACGAAAAGCCAACTGACATTTACTCCTGAGTTGCTGACATGTTGCACCCTCGACAACCACTGTGATTATTATTATTTGACCCTGTTGGTCATCTATGAACATTTGAACATCTTGGCCATGTTCTGTTATAATCTCCACCCGGCACAGCCAGAGGTGGACTGGCCACCCCTCATAGCCTGGATCCCCTCTAGGTTTCTTCCTAGGTTCTGGCCTTTCTAGGGAGTTTTTCCTAGCCACCATGCTTCTACACCTGCATTGCTTACTGTTTGGGGTTTTAGGCTGGGTTTCTGTACAGCACTTTGAGATATCAGCTGATGGAAGATGGACTTCATAAATACATTTGATTTGATTTGATTTAGGCTGCAGGCCACACTAGAAGGTAGACTAGAAGGGTGTGTCTCCTAAACTCTTCACTCGCTCTACACGGGCTTGCAGTCCAACGTGTCCAGAGTTGGAATGCAGCATGGACACAGAGGAGTGCAAGCCCTTGTAAAAAGACTGGAAAGGAAATTTCTCAAGCAGCATATACACAATTATAAAGAACACTGGCCACTGGAAAGCTTAGATTATTCTCTTCAATGCATGTCCATAGCAATAAATAAATAAAAGTGTTCCAGCTGGTGAAATAATATGTGACCGACCGCCTTGATTCAGTCTTATGTTGCAAAATTTGAAATTGTTTTTTTACACAGGATAAAAGCGGAGACAGAGCTACAAAATGGTATACCATACATTCAATTTGAGAAAGAATTCTGCTTTAAAAGTTGATACCCTTGTAACCTCACTTTTGAGAAAATGTGCTTTGAATGTTTTGATACCTACTGGAGAGCTCTTCTTTGTCTACACTTAAGGGTTGATCCGAGCGTTCTGTCCTAAAAACATCAGTCAAGTACCCAAGCTAACCAGCTAACATTGGCTAACTTGCACAAAGGAATAACCTCAACCAAATTCCAAAGACTGGCGACATCCAGTGGAAGCGGTAGGACCTGAAAATAGGTTCCTATGAAATATCCCATGGCAAAGACAATATAGGGAACAGAGAGGGGGGAAAAAAGTATGAACAGTTAGTCCTCTTTTCTGCTACATAAGTTCTGTTATACTCACAGACATGAATCAAACAGTTTTAGAAACGTCAGTGTTTTCTATCCAAATCTATGAATAACATGCATATCTTATATTCTTGGCATGAGTAGCAGGAAGTTGAAATTGGGCACGCTATTCAAAATTCTGCCCCCTAGCTTTATTAAAACACAATATATTTTTTTATTTTGGGAAATTTCAACTGCTTAGGGAAAAGTGAGTAAGTGACCTACGTTGTTTCTTTTATGGATATTTTAGCATGGAACCTTGTCTTTGAGGACACGTTTTGGGCATAATGCACATGGGCAGGATGGTTGGCTGACTGCTAATTATATAACCATTTGAACAGCTTGTTCTGCGCACGAGGGAGGACTCAGGGGGAGGGAGCCTGTGATAACAGGTGTCACCAAACTGTAATTACATTACAATTACTATTTACCTACATTGTTGTTACTAAGAACATTACTATGCAATTACTATATAACATCAACTTAAGGACAAGTGTTATGTTTTCTAGTTAAACATCCTCAATCATTCTGTACTGTACATGCTGAAGTTGATTTGGTTTTCTAGCTTAAGCTTTACTTGAGTTATGGCAGAAGGAAATATATAAATATGTATGTTTAGAATAAATGCTATTGTGTTCAGATCATTTTCAAAATCAAAAAAAAACATTTTAATCTATAGAGACATGAAGGAGAAGCTCGTCGGATGTTGATCTCATCTCGGCTGGGTCCTCATTTGGGACCCAAGGTCCTTGTTGTTAAGAGAAGCATATTAATAAATTGCTTTATGTTCTTTATGTTAACAGCCAAAACCCCAGATGATATAGCAAAAAGGTACAAGAAGGTCTGACAAAAAAAAAGGAAGCATATCCACTGCTTTCCGCAGTGTGAGTATGGATTGCAAAACTGTGGCAAGAGTTTGCTTTCAGAGTCAATCTAAAGCTTAGCTAGCTTGCGGCATACAAATATATACATACACTTTTTAAAATGTTTTTTTTATGACCTTTATTTAACTATGCAAGTCAGTTAAACAAATTCTTATGTACAATGACGGCCTACACCGGCCAAACCCGGACGACGCTGGGCCAACTGTGCGCCAACTATGGGACTCCCAATCACGGCCGGTTGTGATACAGCCTGGATTCGAACCAGGTTGTTTGTAGTGACGCTTCTAGCACTGGGATGCTAGATGCTTCTTAATGTGTTTGAGCAAATCAGTTGTGTTGTGACAAGGTAGGGTGGTATACAGAAGATAGCCCTATTTGGTAAATGACCAAGTCCATATTATGGCAAGAACAGCTCAAATAAGCAAAGAGAAACGACAGTCCATCATTACTTTAAGACATGAAGGTCAGTCAATGCAGAAAATTTTAAGAACTTTGAAAGTTTATTCAAGAGCAGTCACAAAATCCATCAAGTGCTATGATGAAACTGGCTCTCATGAGGACCGCCATAGGAAAGGACAACCCAGAGTTACCTCTGCTGCAGAGTAACAGCCTAAGAAATTGCAGCCGAAATAAATGTTTTACAGTGTTCAAGTAACATACACATCTCAACATCAACTGTTCAGAGGAGACTGTTTGAATCAGGCCTTCATGGTCAAATTGCTGAAAAGAAACCACTACTAAAGGACACAAAAATAATAAGAGACTTGCTTGGGCCAAGAAATGCGAGCAATGAACCTTAGACTGGTGGAAATCTGACATTTGGTCTTATGAGTCCAAATTGGAGATTTTTGGTTCCATCCGCCATGTCTTTGTGAGACGCAGAGTAGGTGAACGGATGATGTCAACATGTGTGGTTCCCACCGTGAAGTATAGAGGAGGAGGTGTGGTTGTGATTTGCTTCTGACAATGTCTGTGATGTATTTGGAATTAAAGGCACACTTAACCAGCATGGTTAATCATTCTGCAGCGATATGCCATCCCATCTGGTTTGGGCTTAGTGGGACTATCATTTGTTTTTCAACAGGACAATGACCCAACACACCTCCAGGTTGTGTAATGGCTATTTTACCATGAAGGAGAGTGATGGAGTGCTGCATCAGATGACCTGGCCTCCACAATCCCCAGACCTCAACCAAATTGAGATGGTTTGGGATGAGTCAGACCGCAGAGAGAAGGAAAAGAAGCCAACAAGTGCTCAGTATATGTGCAAACTCTTTCAAGACGGTTGGAAAAACATTCCCGGTGAAGCTGGTTGAGAGAATGTCAAGAGTGTGCAAAGCTGTCATCAAGGCAAAGGGTGGCTATTTGAAGAATCTCAAATGTTAAATATATTTTGATTTGTTGAACACTTTTTCTGTTACTCCATGATTCCATGTGTGTTATTTCATAGTTTTGATGTCGTCACTATTATTCTACAATGTAGAAAATAGTCAAAAATAAAGAAAAACCCTCGAATGAGCAGGTGTTATAAAACTTATGACCGGTAGTGTGTATATATTTACACAAAAAAAATATATGGGGGATTGGAAATAATGCGGACAATTACTTTGATAGAAGACACAATCTATCTGCAATATTAAAGCTGATCTACCCCTTTGAAAGAGAGAAGGTGTGCGTTTGAGTGTTTCGGAGAGGATACTGTTTCAAGTGATAAAAGTTTCAGCAGATCATGACAATCTTGTTAAGTTACTGAGCTTGGCACCTAAAAAGAGATTTGCTTTGCTGTTTTTAGGTGGAATGCAAAAATCCCAAGGAAGGCTTGTGTACATGCAAATCCATTTTGTGGTGTTGTAGAAAAACATAATGGCAATTGTTATGTTGTCTGTAACGTATTGTATCCATCAGATTGTATGATACAGTGACACCGTGACAGTATATGGTCATAACACCTGGTATTTCTACACAGCATTTAGTGACCAATTCCCTCAAGGGAGTTCAGGTGCATTATACACATACGTTGGAATAGAAGATACATTTTCAGTGTGGCCTCCCCTGTATGTTTAACCTGCAAAAAGCTGAGTCTGAAATAGTATTCTATCCCTGTAAATGTGTTTTGTATACTGCTCCAGGCTGACCACTATAAGATCATAGCCTTCCTATGAAACCATTACATATCTGTCAGCTGTGCCCCCTGTCATTGTCTAAAATAAATAAGGCACTCTGACCCCCCCTGAACATCAACAGAGTCTGGCCCTTGAAATGCCATACCTCTGGGAGTCAAAGGCAACAGTTAAGATTGGAAAAAAGTAAAAGTTATGTGGAGAATATGATATGCCAACACTAAAGGGTGCTGCATCACCCCATTCCTCCTCCCTAGCTGCTTGTGAGAGAGACGTCAAACTGTCCACTGTATTTAGCCAACCAGCCTGTCTCGCTGGCCTCGCACCCATTCACCCATTGCATTCTTTATTCATGGTTTCCGCAGTCCAAATGACTAATGCCCCAACGCCAAAGGGTCAAAGGAATATGCATGCGTCCTCATATGAATTTCAATAGACAGTCTTTTCCACTGCTCTCTGCCTGTTATCGTGTGTGTAGGTATGCGTGAGAGAGCGAGCGAGATTAAACAAGGGAGAGCAAACAACAAGAGTGTGACACAATTTCCAGACGCTGATAGAATAATTCAGGCATGTCCAGGAGGATAGCTATGCTTCAATAGGACAGTTAAGACTGAACAATGAACAAATGACGCAGTCCAATAATGCCCTCCAAGAGGAGCTGTGTGTAAAGGTGGAGCTTCAGCAGAGAGAAGGACATCGATTCCCTCGGTCAGCAGCTTCTAACCATGCCATCAACAGAGCAGCCCCATCAGCCAGGTGGAAGCGTAGATACCCTTGAGCCCAGTGCAGCCTTCACCCCATCTACTACAAGCCTCTAAGCCTCTTAGGGTCCACCTTGACCTGTCAACCTCCCAGCCTGCCACAGCCTACCCTGATCTGCCACCCTCCGAGCCTGCCACAGCCTACCCTGACCTGCCAACCTCCCAGCCTACCCTGCCTTGCCAACCTCCCAGCAGTCTGACCATGTTCAGCCTAATACACCTCCAGAGGACAGGGGACAGAATCCAGTTCAACCCAGGAGATCTCAGAAAAACGGCATTTCTGATAGACTAATGCAAAGTATCTAGAAGATTGGAGACTATTCCCCAGACACCAGACAGCTAAATTCTGGTGTCCTACTACTGACAGTGTACTATAACTGCTCTATCAAGCCAAGCTGTAAAATCCTGACAGTCTTATCATACATACTGGGACAAATGACCTGCACACAAAAGGAGAAAGAGTGGCTGAGGTTGTGAGAAAAGTGTCAGAGAAAGCACACACTCTGTTCCCAAGGCCAAACATTATTATATCAACCTTTCTACCAAGGAAAGATCTCCCCTAGCAGATTATCCACAAGGTTAACAAAAATACATCTCCATAGACTGCCTCACCACCAAATGTCAACATCTCTTACCACCACACCCTGACATGTGAGCACTTATACGACCATGAACACCTGGACCATGAGGGAGTCAGAATCTTTGCCAAGGACCTGAAGGATGCCACGTTAGGCATAGTACCAAAATCATACCAGCCTAGCAACAGAGCCCCCTCACCTCCCCGCTATCCAAGGAGAGAGAGGAGTACCATCTAATCTCAGTTTAGCCAGACACCGACATCTCCAGCCCCTACAAACACGTCTGAGCCCAGTGGCGCTATATCCAGACCGGTGATGCCAGAACCAGCCCAGCTGACCACAGTGGTGCCAGAACCAGTCCAGCGGTTCCTAAACCATTCCAGCTCAGCCCAGCGCTGACAGAACCAGCTTGGCACAGCAGTTCCAGAACCCGCTCAGTCCAGCGGTGCCAGAACAAGCCCAGTTCAGACCAGCGGTGCTAGAACCAGCTCAGCGGTGCCAGTACTAGCCCAACATAACCCTTCACACTACTGGACTGTACTCTAAGGGTAGGATAAATAGTGGCCAACAGGAGGGTACCCCAGGAGCCTCCGAATGTCCTTTTTGGACATTTTCAAGAGAATGCGAATGAGAGACATTGTTTAAATGAACAAAGTTTTGATGAATGCTTGTCCGAAGGAAGAACATTACTGGCTCTGGAGCAGCATGTGTACACGCTGTGTCTGTGTCGAGTCTGGAGTCGCTAGGGCAACAGGCCTGCCTGCTCTGCTTGGAGAAAATGGGGAATCAGCAGATGGCGGAACAGAGAGGAGAAAAAAATGGTCCTTTCTCACCAGTAGCAGCGTAGAGCAAGCATGTGTTAGCTGCCTTGAAGGTATGATTTCATCCATCTCAAGGCATCAGGGGAAAAGTTGAACTTGGACAATTTTGTGATGAGAATCTCATGGTTAACAGTATCAAAAGCCTTCCTTAGGTCCAGAAACACAGCCTCAACAACGCCCCCTTTGTCCATCTTGGACTTCACATTTTCCAGAAGAAAGCAGTTGGCCGTTTCTGTGGAGTGTTTCGCTCTGAAGCCAAACTGCATGGAGTGTAATGTGAAGGGGCTGTTGTTGAGGTGGGCAATCAGTTGTTCTGCTACACACTTTTCAACAACCTTTGACACCACATGTGGTATACTAATTGGCCTGTAGTTACTCACATCAGCAGGGTCGCCTGATTTACAGATGGCCGTTATTGTGGCCGACTTCCATACCCTTGGAAACACCCCGAGACCAATAGATGTGTTGGTAACCTTAGTAATGGTGCCAATGAGTGACTCTTTGTAGTTTTTAAGAAAGGTAGATTCCAGCCCAAACACATCTTTGGCTTTAGAGTTCTTTAGTGAGCTAATCACCTTGTTCACCTTTGACTCAGAAACCTCCCTTATGATGAAGACAGGTTGAGCATAATTTACTAGCACTGAGCCCAAGAAACCAGTGGAGGGGTTCTGTGTCAGTACCCTGACAGAGTCAATAAAGTAGGAATTGAAGGCTATTGCTATTTCGACTGCATCCTGTGTTAGATTGTTATTCACAATGATTTCTAGTCTTTTTGCAGTGTTACTATGGTCTTTCCCTGTTAACTTTTTTTAGATTCTTCCAGATCAGTTTAGAATTTCCCTTTGCTTCACCAATTATGTTAATAAAAAAGTTTGCCTTGGCCTGTCTGATTTCTTTCATCACCTTATTTCTCAACATGGTAAACCTACGTCTGTCATGCTCTAATTTGGATCTTAGGGCTATTTTTAGAGCATCATCTCGTTCTTTCATCAATTGCCAGATTTCTCCATTTAGTCCAGTTCCAGTTAATTCCCTTAATTGCGTTTTCAAAATAGCTTAATTCACACTTAGGTATTCTTAGTTAATCCGGCTTTCTTTTTTGTTTCAAATATTTTTTATTGAACACACACAAGAATGGTGTATAGGTATACAAGACAGGTATACAATTCTTATCTAACCATAAAATAGCATACAGGAACAACAAGACCCAGAGTTCTGGGTGCAGAACAAATAATACAAAACACGACATACAAAACAAGGACACGTAGAAAGAAAGAGGGAAGATGTCCCCCCTATCCCCCCCCCCCCCCCCCCCCCCTTAATCCGTTTAGGGACTCAGATACTCCCAGGATTATCAGAAGCGGGTCTGGATCTATTGAAGTCTCCAAAACTTTAGAGAGGATCCCAAAAATTCCACACCAATAACCATGCAAGCTAGAGCATAGGGCAAAGCAGTGGAGTAGTGTACCCTGCGCAGCCTGACATTTATCACATGTAGGGGATGTGTTAGGAAATATCCTATGCAGTTTAGTTTTGGAATAGTGTAATCTGTGTAATACCTTGAATTGTATGAGACGATGTCTGGAATTAATGGAGCATGTGTGGATATACTCCAAGCTCTCTTCCCAGTCTGCCACCGAGATGTCAGTCCCTAGTTCTTCCTCCCATTTTGCCTTGATGGCATCTGTAGAAGGTGTGCTAACAGTTAGAAAAGCATCATATAGACGCGATATCAGTTTATCTGAGGTGGGGCATATTTTTATGCATCCGTCAAACATGGAAGGTTTAGCATTCCCAAATGTTGGGAGGTGTTTTCTAACGTAGTCTCTAATTTGTAGGTATCTGAAAAAATTACTTCTGGGAAGATTATAAGTTTCCCTCAGCAACTCAAAGGAAGCAAAGGTCCCTTCTATGTATAAATCCCCTATAGTACTTATCCCCAACTCTCCCCATCGCTCAAAGGTGTTATCAAGGTTAGAAGGGGCAAAGGAGGGATTTCTGGCGACAGGGAGCATGAATGACATTGGTCTAAGCTCAAAGTGGACTTTAATTTGCTTCCAGAGTCGGACTGTGCTATGTATAATAGGATTGTTACAATAAAGTGACATCTCCAGATTGACAGGCGACAAAATCACAGCGCCAATAGAGAAGGGGTGACACTCCTCACGCTTCATACTAAGCCAGCTGGATGCCGGAAGTACGTCATCCAACAGAAACGTAACAACGCGGAGGTTAGCGGCCCAGTAATAAAATATACAATTTGGGAGAGACAATCCTCCTTCCATCTTTGATTTACAGAGGTGTTTTTTACCTATCCTGTGTGTTTTATAATCCCAGATGAAAGGATTGATAATTGAGTCCAGTTGTTTATGAAAGGATTTAGGTATTTTTTATTTTTTTATTTTTTATTTCACCTTTATTTAACCAGGTAGGCTAGTTGAGAACAAGTTCTCATTTGCAACTGCGACCTGGCCAAGATAAGGCATAGCAGTGTGAACAGACAACACAGAGTTACACATGGAGTAAACAATTAACAAGTCAATAACACAGTAGAAAAAAGGGGAGTCTATATATACATTGTGTGCAAAAGGCATGAGAAGGTAGGCAAATAATTACAATTATGCAGATTAACACTGGAGTGATAAATGATCAGATGGTTATGTACAGGTAGAGATATTGGTGTGCAAAAGAGCAGAAAAATAAATAAATAAAAACAGTATGGGGATGAGGTAGGTGAAAATGGGTGGGCTATTTACCAATAGACTATGTACAGCTGCAGCGATCGGTTAGCTGCTCAGATAGCAGATGTTTGAAGTTGGTGAGGGAGATAAAAGTCTCCAACTTCAGCGATTTTTGCAATTCGTTCCAGTCACAGGCAGCAGAGAACTGGAACGAAAGGCGGCCAAATGAGGTGTTGGCTTTAGGGATGATCAGTGAGATACACCTGCTGGAGCGCGTGCTACGGATGGGTGTTGCCATCGTAACCAGTGAACTGAGATAAGGCGGAGCTTTACCTAGCATGGACTTGTAGATGACCTGGAGCCAGTGGGTCTGGCGACGAATATGTAGCGAGGGCCAGCCGACTAGAGCATACAAGTCGCAGTGGTGGGTGGTATAAGGTGCTTTAGTGACAAAACGGATGGCACTGTGATAAACTGCATCCAGTTTGCTGAGTAGAGTGTTGGAAGCAATTTTGTAGATGACATCGCCGAAGTCGAGGATCGGTAGGATAGTCAGTTTTACTAGGGTAAGTTTGGCGGCGTGAGTGAAGGAGGCTTTGTTGCGGAATAGAAAGCCGACTCTTGATTTGATTTTCGATTGGAGATGTTTGATATGGGTCTGGAAGGAGAGTTTAGAGTCTAGCCAGACACCTAGGTACTTATAGATGTCCACATATTCAAGGTCGGAACCATCCAGGGTGGTGATGCTGGTCAGGCGTGCGGGTGCAGGCAGCGAACGGTTGAAAAGCATGCATTTGGTTTTACTAGCGTTTAAGAGCAGTTGGAGGCCACGGAAGGAGTGCTGTATGGCATTGAAGCTCGTTTGGAGGTTAGATAGCACAGTGTCCAAGGACGGGCCGGAAGTATATAGAATGGTGTCGTCTGCGTAGAGGTGGATCAGGGAATCGCCCGCAGCATGAGAAACATCATTGATATATACAGAGAAAAGAGTCGGCCCGAGAATTGAACCCTGTGGCACCCCCATAGAGACTGCCAGAGGACCGGACAGCATGCCCTCCGATTTGACACACTGAACTCTGTCTGCAAAGTAATTGGTGAACCAGGCAAGGCAGTCATCCGAAAAACCGAGGCTACTGAGTCTGCCGATAAGAATACGGTGATTGACAGAGTCGAAAGCCTTGGCAAGGTCTATGAAGACGGCTGCACAGTACTGTCTTTTATCGATGGCGGTTATGATATTGTTTAGTACCTTGAGCGTGGCTGAGGTACACCCGTGACCGGCTCGGAAACCAGATTGCACAGCGGAGAAGGTACGGTGGGATTCAAGATGGTCAGTGACCTGTTTGTTGACTTGGCTTTCGAAGACCTTAGATAGGCAGGGCAGGATGGATATAGGTCTACTGGGATGTTCTGATATAGGTAGAGCAGTTGTGGGAGGAAGACCATTTTAATGGCATTAATTCTTCCGAGCAGAGAAATTGGGAGAGTTCTCCAAAATAGTATGTTTGCTTTGAGTTTTTGTATCAGAGAGGGGAAATTCTCTTTAAATAGTAAGGAGTATTGTTTGGTAACTACAATTCCTAGGTAGGTAAATTTTTCTGAAGATAACTTAAATGGGAGATGTTCTAGCCAGGAGGTATTTTGCGACCGTATGGGCATTAATTCACTCTTGTTCCAATTTATTCTGTATCCCGAGAAGGTACCAAACAAATTGATCACATCAAGAATAGCTGGGATACTAGCCTGGGGTTCTGTTACATAGAGGAGGATGTCATCTGCGTATAGAGAGATCTTATTTAGAGTAACTTTAGTATTATAGCCAGCATGAGATCTAATCGTCTGAGCGAGCGGTTCGATAATTAGGGCGAAGAGCACAGGCGACAGCGCACAACCCTGCCTTGTCCCCCTGTGGAGGTTAAATCGGGGCGACAATGATTGGTTAGTGAGTATTCTGGCACAGGGGTTCCTATATAAAAGCTGGATCCAGTTTATGAACCTCCAATATTAAATTTCTGTAGGACCTTGAATAGATAGGGCCACTCAACTTGGTCAAAGGCCTTTTCGGCGTCAAGAGATATGACGGCAAGGTCCACGTTGGGTAACCTCTGAGAATTCATAATATTGAAGAGGCGCCTGAGATTGAAGAATGAGTTGCTGTTAGGGATAAAGCAGGTCTGATCCGAATGGACCAATTTGCCAATTAAAGTGCTAAGCCTGTTAGCCAGAGTTTTTGCTAAAATCTTTTGGTCTGTATTAAGGAGAGATATTGGTCTGTATGACCCTACCTCTTCTGGATCTTTACCCTTCTTATGTATAACTGTAATGAGCGCTTCGTCCAAAGTAGAAGGGAGAGCTCCATCCTCATAGGCCTGAACCAACATTTTGTGCAGGTAGGGAGAGAGCATGTTGCTGAATGTTTTATAGAATTCACCAGGGTATCCATCTGGGCCCGGGGTCTTGCCACTCTTTAGAGATTTAATTGTTTCTCGAATTTCATCAAGAGATATTTCCTTATTCGGGATGTTAGAATCTACCTGGTTCAGGGCAGGAAGATTACAGTCCTCCAAAAATGTTTGCATAATTAAGGGGTTAGGATCCGCTTTAGATGTATATAGAGTCTCATAAAACTGCCGGAATCTGTCATTGATGTCTTTGGGGGAAGAGAGTAATTCCCCAGATGCAGATTTAACCCTGTGAATCATTCGGTCACTCACATTTTTTCGAAGTTGTCTGGCGAGTAATTTGTGTGGTTTGTCACCAAACTCAAAATATTTTTGCTTGGCATAGAGAAAGGATTTAGCAATTTTAGCTGAGAGAATCTGATTATATTCAAATTTTAAAGAGGTAATTTTTGTATGTTTCTCCATAGATGGGTGGCTAGCATTCTCCCTATACAGTAATGGAATTTGTCCCTCCAGTTCTTCCAGTTTTCCTCTGTTTTGCCTACTCCTGGCAGCCTGAAAGGAGATGATACACCCTCTCAGATAAGCCTTCAGTGTTTCCCACAATAATGCTGGGGAGGTCTCTGTGTTGTCGTTGGTATCAAAGAAAAATGTAATTTGGTCTTTAAGATATTCACAGAATGTTGGTTCTGTGAGGAGCTGAGGATTCAACCTCCAGACCCTCTCGTTTGGTACAATGTCACCCAATCTCAGGGAGAAGGTGAGTGGACTGTGGTCCGAGATTATAATATCATGATTCCTCACATTACAGGTATAGGGGAGTATTCTAGCATCCAACAAAAAGTAGTCAATTCGAGTATAAACCTTGTGAACATGAGAGTAAAAGGAGTATTCCCTACTCGTAGGGTTAGCGATCCTCCATATATCAAATAAGTTCGAATTATTTATGTAGGTATTCAAGAATTCGCTTGAATAGGAGGTAGGGGTTCGCCGGGTAGAGGATCTATCCAAATATTGGTCTAGCACACAGTTAAGGTCCCCTCCAATGACCAGGTTAGTATGGGAGATATCTGGAATCAGGGCAAGGACTCTTTTGAAAAAAGAGGGGTTGTCAATGTTTGGCCCATAGATATTTAGTAGAGTTACTGAGGTAGAGTGGATTTCTCCTATTGCGATCACATACCGACCCTCTTTATCCGCAATAGTGGTTTTATGTAGAAAGGGAATTCCTTTCCGTACCAGAATCGCTGTGCCTCTCGTTTTGGCAGAGAAGTTAGAGTGATACACTTGCCCCACCCACCTACACTTAAGTCTGCTATGAGAGTTATTCTTCAGATGGGTTTCTTGCAAAAATATAATATCAGACGAGAGTGCTTTCAAGTGGGCTAGGACCTTGCCCCTCTTAATTGGTTCGTTTAAACCCTTGACATTCCAGGAAGTGAATGTAAGCCCCGCCCTCCTCTCGTTTGTAGTTCCTATGGTGGCCTGCATACCATGTAACTTGATAAAAAAGTAAGAAAGTGCACCAAACCATCACGATCAGCATATGTAGCACCTACACCCGAGCAGTATCCAACCCACCCCTCCCCCCCTGCAAGCACCTTTACTTCCCACCCTGTTCCCCTAATTTCCCCAACACTTACCCCCCCCCCCCCCCCCCATCAACCCACATTTAACAGGCATGCACAAACAGGAGAGAAAAAAAAGGAAAAATAAAAATAATAAACACATTGTCTGGCCGATGCCAAAAAAGCACGGCGCGACCTCGAACAAGAGGTAAAACAAAAATTAAATCCCAACTATACGTTCACCTCTCACTATCCTAGAACTTCTACTAACATATGAACTGAGGAGGCTCCCGCGAGTTAAGTGTTCAGTTAGCATCTAATAAACCTAAACAGAATAAGTTGCAACTTAAACATATTGCGCATTTAAGCGTCATCCTGGGTCAATCCCAGAGATAAGCAAGATATAGCCTCAAGATTATATTGCTAAGCACTGCCGGTCAAAAAATAAACCATCCGCAACCGACATAGTCAGCCGTACCTTTACATACTGTGGGTCAGGAGATCGGAACAAGGATTTGTTAAATTAAACGTTCCCCCCATTAAAAAAAATGTTTAAATAAAAAATAAAAATAAATATATACACATATATATAATATACATATATATATATAATATATATATATATATATATATATATATATATATATATATACACATACATATACACATACACATATATACATATACACACATACACACATATACACACATACATATATACATATACATATATATACACATACATACACACACATATATACACATATACATATTTAATCCGGCTTTCTAACAGTAGAGAGGTTAAAACCTGCTCTTAGACAATTTTCTGGCTATAAGTGTCAGATTATGATCAGATAGCCCAGTCACTCTCTTTGGTTTATTACTGAACACCAAATCAATCTGTGTTTTAGAGCAACAAGTCACCCTGGTTGGCCCTTTAACTAGCTGTGTAAGGTCAAAGGTATTAGTGATCCGTTTGAGGGTTTTCCTACAAAACTAGTCTTCATAATTCATGTTAAAATCTCCCATTAAGATGACCTCTTTCCCAAAGCATGTTATTAAACTGATCAAAAAACACACTTTTGGTGGAAGGTGGCCTATACATTCCAATAAGGGTAAAAGACATTTGTGGAGACAGTGTAACGTTCAGGCCAATACATTCTAGTTCATTATCACATGACCACTCAATTTGTTTACATCGGATATGTTCTTTAATGTAAATCATCACACCCCCTCCTCTTCCTTCAATCCTGTCTCTCCTGAAAACATTGTAGCCAGGCACAATCAAAGCAGCATATGGAGAGTTTTTATAGAGCCATGTCTCTGAGAGGCAGATGAAGTCAAGGTTGGAGTCTGTGAGTAGATGTTGAATTTGATAACTTTTTGGAATGACACTACGAATGTTCAAGTGCCTCCCCACTAGTCCCTTGGGCTTAGCTCGTGGGTGCCAGATGACTCGAGAGTGATTGACACATTAAAAAAAGTTACATTTTCTGTGTTTTCTGACGGCTGGGTCTAGGCCGTTTTGATTAGGGGCAGTTCGGTAGCGCAATTAACAATCCCTCTCGCCTGCACTGGATACGGGGAACTAATTAAAACAGCTTGCGTACCAGAAGCAGAGTCAGGGATCGCATATAGCGACTTGGGTATGTTTGAAGAGTCAAATTCCATCCTGGAGCCGGGTGAGTCGAGAGAAACCATGGGACCATAGCACCCACCCACAGCGGCTACGATCAGTGGACGAGGCAATCCACCGCTTTCCACTCCGGTGCGTATCGCTGGCTCGGTGATGTTGGGCCCAGGATTAAGTTGCACATCCCTGGAGAGCAGGAGGGTAGTGAACAGGTAGTTTCCGATAAATGTTGGACTTGTGTTTGTTACGCCTAAGCGGTTCAGTGGAATAGGGAGCGAGATAGACTTGGCCATTATTCAGAACATTATGGTACGCTGTGTACTGTCCGCTCCCGTGGAACGGTGAACCAAAGTGTTTGGTGTTGATATTCTCCGGCAGTAGATTTGTGTCATCCTAGCAAGGACGCACTGAGATTATCAGTAGAGCAGCTACATAACTGACAATCATGGCAGAGTACTGGAGATAAAACACATAATTGCTCTTTCCATGAGTTACTTAGCTGGGGTCGGCGTACACCTGATGGTTTAGATAAAATTACAGCATTCGAATGAGAAGCGGCACCTGCCGCACCACCCTGTCTTCCATCCGCCATCTTGACTATGAGATCGTTCTCTGGTGGTGGATAGGCCTTCACTGCAGGCTGCAGGGGTTGACGTTCACCAGCTGGAACCTGAAGTACCGAGCACCACCAGTGCATGTGGTCAGCAGGGTTTCCCAACCCAAAAGGTCTGTTGCTGCCACCTACTGGATGCGGTGATTCTAAGTGAATACAACCTAAATCAGCCGAATTTGGCCCGAGGGTGGTTTTCTGAGGGAAAAAAATACACATTTCTTTGGTTGGTATTATAATTATACATATTTTTCTTTCTTGTTGGATGTAAAAACACCAGGTAATCATCTCCCAATTTATTTTAATTTTGGAAATCTGTAATTTTGGAAATGTGAGAGACATATGTGATCATGTACAAATAATAATTGCACTTTTCTACCAACTGAGGTACTCAAGCACATTACTTAGTAGGGGGAAACTCATCTCATCCACCATCAATGTGTACTACCCAACCGTTTTTGTGCCAGAACGCTCACCACACATCAGTTATCAGGTGGAGAGGTGAGGAGTGATTTATGCCAATTAGGAATGAGGTGGATGATTAGGTGGCCATGATTGAATGTGGCCAGGTTGGGAATTAAATGACCACAGAGAGTAAGGACACCTAAGGCACCCTATGCAGGGCAATGTCCGTTTTAGTCTAATATTATATCTGTTTAGGCTTCTTGAAGTCAATTTGCAATCTACAAATATTTGTTTTATGTTCCGATCCCCTGACTATCCTCTCAAGAACATTTTGGCCCGCTGCTGAATCTAGTTGATGATCCCTTCCCTAAATGTTGCATAGTCCTTGTCAAATGATTTGTGAGACATCAAAGACATATGGTGAATACCTTTTGAAAGTGGGCAGGAATTTTCTGGGTTCTTGCTTTCCTTGAGTTTGTGATCAACTATATCTATTTGTCACGTCCTGACCATAGAGAGCATTTATTTTCTATGGTGGAGTAGGTCAGGGTGTGACTGGGGAGTTAGTCTAGTTTATATTTTCTAGGTTGTTTTTTCTATGTTGGGGTTTTGGTATGATTCCCAATTAGAGGCAGCTGGCTATCGTTGTCTCTAATTGGGGATCATACTTAAGTACCATTTTTTTTTCTCCCACCTGTGGGTTATGGGATATTGTTTATGTTTTGAGTTAGTGGTGTAGTCACGGTTCATTGTACGTTTCGTTTATTCTTTATTTGTTTTGTCTTTGCTAAAGTTTCACTTTATTCTTTAATAAATATGTGGAACTCTACGTATGCTGCGCCTTGGTCCGACCATTATTACGAAAGACGTGACACTATTTCATCTGATTCTTCATAACTGTCTTTGTTTCAGATTTGGGAAAACAAAAATCTTTATCTTGGGAAAGGAAATTCCATTGAGAGGCAAGGCTCTGAGGCGAAAGAGGCACATTGTCCCTCAGTGCTGCTCCTCCGTCTCGGAACCTCCTCAGGCCCAAAGGGAGGACCATAGTCCAGCTACAAGTAATACCCAGACTGCCAGTGCTCAGAGGAGGAAAGGGAAAACAGTTGCTGCATGGAGAGAAATGAGGGAGCAGCTGCACAACATCCTTGTGGAGAACATGGCCCTCCCAGTAAAATCCATCTGCTCCTTGTGTGGGATCGAGCCAGAGATAATATGGCGGTGCACTGACTGTGGGGCTGAGACAATACTTTACTCTGACTGTGTGGTGGCCACCCATAAAGACAAACATTGTGCACTACCTGGAGATCTGGCAGGTAATTATCATCGACAATGTTTCATCATGAGCCCAATTGACAAATAAACTAATTTCTCTAAACATAAGTTAAGTGAAATGGATAAGTGTCTGAAGCCTTCGCAGAGGTTTATCCCACAAAGGATCACAGTCATCACCTTAATCAAGCATTTGTACTATTTGCAGTAGCACTTAAACTGACCAACGAAATGTATTTGCTCTGTCTATCTGATACATATTTCCACCCACAACGTGCTTATTTTCACCAGGTCATGCTTTTTAGCCGTGGCTAAATCATTGAAACCAAGCCCACACTCTTAACCAAAACTCTTCCTCTTAAGGATGGTCCATTTAAAAGGACCCTTCCGTTTGCTTTTGAATGGCACTGGAGGCGGAGAGATGGCCATTAGTGCTCACTCTACCAGAGTAGACTTCTGAAGGTATTTGGCGACATTGGTAAGTAATAAAGCATTTGTCAGTAGTATCTTACAGCAAACTAAACTCTAAAAACAATTTTGTTTTTTAAAATGTTATTACGCGAGAAGTTCAATGCAATTTTGTTTGCATTTTCAAATTACATATACTGAGTATACAAAACATTAAGAATACCTGCTCTTTCCATGACATAGACTCACCAGGTGATATATATGATCCCTTATTGATGTCACTGTTAAATCCATTTCAATCAGTGTAGATGAAGTGGAGGAGACAGGTTAAAGAAGGATTTTTAAGCCTTTTTTGGGTCAATCCCAGAGATAAGCAAGATATAGCCTCAAGATTATATTGCTAAGCACTGCCGGTCAAAAAATAAACCATCCGCAACCGACATAGTCAGCCGTACCTTTACATACTGTGGGTCAGGAGATCGGAACAAGGATTTGTTAAATTAAACGTTCCCCCCATTAAAAAAAAATGTTTAATAAAAAATAAATATATATATATATATATATATATATATATATATATATACATATATACACACATACACATACACATATATACACATATATACACACATACACATATATATATATATATATATATATACACACATACACATATACACATATATACATATACACATATATACACATACACATATATACACACACACACACACATACACATATATACATATACACATATACACATATATACACATATATACACACATACACATATACATATATACATATACACATATATACATTCATATATACATATACATATATATATACACATACATACATATATATATATATATATATATGTGTGTATATATATATACACATTTGAGACATTGATTGTGTATGTGTGCCATTCAGAGGTTGAATGGGCAAGACAAAAGATGTAAATGCCTTTGAATGGGGTATGGTAATAGGCGCCAGATGCACCTCACGCTCAACAGTTTCCTGTGTGTATCAAGAATGGTCCACCACCCAAAGGACATCCAGCCAACTTGACACAACTGTGGAAAGCATTGGAAGCAATATGGGCCAGCATTCTTGTAGAACGCTTTAGACACCTTGTAGAGTCCATGCCCCAACAAATTGAGGCTGTTCATAATGTTTGGTTTACTCAGTGAATATCCCTTGATTATGGCTTGTTACTTAAAAGTAGTAGCGTAACTAGGTTATGATATCCTGAATAGAACAATAAGAAACTTACTGGATGTAGTCAATGGGATAGTGGCTGGCCACCCCTTTACAACTCGGAAGACATGGTTTTACAGCTAGTAAAAGTGAACAAGACAGTTTCGGTAAGTGATTGCCCTCAAATCATTGAAGGAGAACTCAAAACTGAGGTTTTAGGTTACAACAGCTGACAATCTGCAGCGGATGTTGTTCATTTAAAGCAGAATGCACCCATCATCTCAGTGGACTTGGGGTTAGTGTCAGCCCTGAGATTGGAAGGTTGGGTTAGATCCCTAGTTCCGTCATACCAAGGACTCTAAAAAGTCAGACCTAATGAGTCTCTGCTTGGCACTCCACATTAAGCAGATGGATTTGGGGTAAGGCATTGCGATAGACTAGCATCCTGTCCAAGTGGTATACTTGTATATCACGTTGCCTCACACTAATGAAACAGGAGGTAGGCTTCTGCCCTTATGGGCTGTCATGGCTGGGACAAGGCTAATTATAATGCACCAAACCTAAACTTCTTAAGCATGTTGGTTATGCTGTCAACCCTGAATGATGGTGAAACTGAATTCCTGACTGCAGATTGTGCCGTCACGCATCACAGATATGTCAAAGAAAACCATTTATACTTGCATTGAACTTTTTAATGGAACTTTTCATGACTAACTACTTTCTTCTTTCGGGCTGAGTGCATGATGTTCGAGTAGAGCTCTGCCAGTGTGAGCTGGAAGCAGTGTCATTGGTCAGGTACATGCTCTTGCCTTGCACACCCTGCCAGCCTCAGACTGCAGTGGTCTGCTCACTACTCAAGCAGAAAACCAGCCTGCAGCTTGAGAGTGGTGGTTAACTGAGGGCCATATGCCTGTCATTAAATGCTCCTCATTGGACAGTAAATAATCACTTTTATTGTCTGATTCTATACTATGTCTACTTTGTCTGCTAAAGTTCATAACCAAATTCCTGTTGATTAGCAGATCTGTCATATAAACCATGTGCTACTTGTATGTGTTGATGTCCTACTCTGATGGAATGCAGTAATGAATCAGAGTGCCTTTAAGTGACTCTGTTCATTCATTTCAGGGAAGAGACTTGTATACTGCCCTGACAAATGAGGCCTATGAGGAGTTCCGACATGCTATTTTGGAACTTGATATGTTGCGCCGTCTGGCCCCAGCAACTGCCGATGGAACCCAGTGCCCGCTCTGTCCCAAGGTTTGTTGTATTTTTTGGGGCCTGTTAAATGTTTTATCACCCCCAAAACCCACATCAGAAAATAAGATATCAATTGTGACGTCTCCCTCTTTTATAAACATAAATTATCTATTAGAAACATCCGTTCCATTTTTGTCAAACAATTGTACAGACTAATAGACTTAGAATTTAGTCTTTCATTTTATTTGTTTATTGGGAGCCCCATGATCTGTTACAAAGCAGCAAATACTCTACCTGGGGTCCAAAAACTATAAAGTTGTATCCAATTATATTTGACATCTCTTTACAGGACAATTTTTGGGGGATTGCCTAGGAAAAAGTAGTTTGGATCAAGTTCTGAGCCACCAAAACATGGGGAAAAGAACTTCGCAAACAAAGCTGATATCACCAACAGGGGTAATGCCTGAATGTACTATGCACTGCATTTTAAGGATACCAACCATTGTTACCTTATGCACAATTGGAAGGGAATGTGAACAACATCTAGAATTATTTGATCTCATGGTATCAAACTTCACCACTAATTCATATTTAAATGATGCAGTTGTCCCTGCACTTCATCTGTTTGACTCAGTGGTCTAATGGTTGGAGACGGTATGCTGGTGTTGTATGTTGAATGTAATATTGCTGGTTGTCTCATGCAACATACATTTAGGTACTGAACCTGCTTCCGCCGTACGTTATACATGATATTATTATCATTATTATTATTATTATTTTTAGTATTGCCATGGATTTCAAATCGGGCAACGCCATCAGGTCCAAACCCAAACAACAAAATTGGCAAGACAGGCGCGTTTCCTGAAAGCATGAGCACCGGCTTCACTTCCTGAACATGAAAAAGGGTGAAAGGTGGGATGCAGTAATAATGAGTTTTTTTTTCATTTTGTTTTTCAGTATTTTTTTTCAGTGTTTGATTAATTTAGTTTCCAAATAATCAAGTATCTCTTCTGTAGTTTTTCAAATGCAGTGAACATCATTCTCATCTTCATGTGTGACATTGCATGCAAGATGCAGCCACATGTGTAAGATCTCATTGACTTTACCATTTGAATAGCAGTTTTATCTAAAATTTGTTTTAACATGAACAATTTGTCCATAACTTTTTAGAGAAACTTTCCTGAATAGACGCATGGGGCCAAATTTATTGTGCCAGTTTTCCATGCTTTTGGACATGACTTGCCATGTCAGATACCTGAACATGATCATTAATATTGTCAGTAGGTATTTGTTCATATTTTATAAGGTTTAACCAAATAACCCTTTTACCATGGTATGACATGATTTCCTATTTCTAGATAAAATTCAACACCCGATGTGTCGAAGGTGCTGGACTGGCAGATGGAGAGGCTGTGGCCGTATCTGAGGAGCTTTGGCAGGGTCACCAAAGAAATGCCACCGTACCATCGTATTGACCTCCTGACTGATACACTTCTCCACCATGGGAAAGAGATACGCCAGAGGCAACGTTAGTACACTTAGAATTGTTATTCATTTACTTGATGCTGGATGACTCTAGTGGTGATCCTAACATTTCCAGTTTTTTTGTTTTAGTGGACTCTGCCACAGAGGTTTTCCCAAGCAACAGAAGTTGCAACAGACGCAGAACGGGAAATGGCAGAAATTGCACATTCTCATCCAGGTAAACCATGGTATCAATAATCTAAGCATAGAATTTCAGTATTGATTAGAAATGTTGTCACATCTGTTACTTCTGTTTTAGGAGCAACACTGGACACCATTAGGGATTTGGGGCAGGAATGTCAGTGTCACCCTTGAGAGGCAAACGCATGATCTGTGCAATATGAGCAATTTGTTGCAATGCTCCAGCAACATACAATGTTGTAATTAATTTCAAATGACTAAACAAAGTTATTTTTCAGCATGCATTATTGTATGCCCTCTCTAATCTATTTTTTCAGGGCACAGCAGGAAAGTGGAGATGGATCAGCTTGTGCAGATCGAGAGGTACTTCCTCAGTTTTTAACAGTGCAATTGTTAGATCAATTAATATAATTAATCTCCTTGGTCTCCTTGACTACAGAAAACTCAAGTTTCAACTCTTTCCATAGATGTTTGATAGGATTCAGATCAGGACTCATAGAAGGCCACTTCAGAATAGTCAAATTTTTTGTTCTTATCCATTCTTGGGTGCATTTAGCTGTGTGTTTTGGGTCATTATACTGTTGGAGGACCCATGATCTGCGACTGAGACAGAGCTTTGACACTGGGCAGTACGTTTCGCTCCAGAATTCCTTGATAGTCTTGATTTCATTTTGCCCTGCACAGATTCAAGGCACCCTGTGCCAGGCGCAGCAAAGCAGCCCCAAAACATAACCGGGCCTCCTCCATGTTTCACTGTAGGTATGGTGTTCTTTTCTTTGAAAGGTTCATTTTTTGTCTGTGAACATAGAGCTGACGTGACTTGCCAAAAAGCTCCAGTTTGCCTCATCTGTCCAAAGGACATTCTCAAAGAAGCATTGTGGCTTGTCAATATCCATTTGAGCAAATTCCAGTCTGGCTTTTTAATGTTTTCCTTTCAAAAGTTTAGTCTTCCCTGAGTCTTCTTCCATGGAGCCCTCTTTCGTTCATAAAGCGACAGATGGTGCGATCATAAACGGACATACCTTCACCTTGAAGTTCAGCTTTTCTCTTGTTTCTTTTTCTACCATTCGCACTCTCTTCTGTTCAATCTGGGGTCGATTTCCCTCTTGCTTCCGCGCCCAGGGAGGTTGGCTACAATTCTATGGACCTTCAACTTCTTAATAATATTTGCAACTGTTGTCACAGGAACATCAAGCTGCTTGGAGATGGTCTTGTAGCCTTTACCTTTACCACGCTTGTCTATTAATTTGTCTCTGTTCTCCTCAGACAAATCTCTTCTTTGCTTTTTCTGGTCCATGTTCAGTGTGTTGCACATATTGATACCAAACAGCACAGTGACTACTTTTCTCCATTTAAATAGGCTGAATGACCGATTACAAGATTTGAGACACGTGTGATACTAATTAAAGAAACTGATTTGTTTGAAGTATCACTATAATCCAATTATTTATTATATTTTCAAACATGTACCAACAAACATGTCCAGGCCCTTTTAGAATATCTTTGTAGAATAAACAATAATTCATCTCTTTTCACAGCTTCTTTACTTTATTCTATGACATACCAAAGGCATGCAAGTATAAATTATAAAATAGCTTTTAATTTCATCACATTTCAGGAGGAATGAAGCATTATTTTAATGTGCTGTAAGGGTATCAACAAATTTAAGAAAGTCTGTTTATATTCAACAATGGGGACAACTCAACTAATATCAGTTCTGATATTTCTGGGTGGCAAACACAATAATAATTAGGAAATTATATCAGAATCATCCCAAAGATGTATTTCTCCAAACCCCAAGTCAGAGCTACAAAAGACAGTCAATTTGTGCATACATGACCAGATCTAGCTTGATAAACACAAAGGGTTTTAGGGGGTCAAATGCTGAATGGTGGGTTAAACAAGTATGTAAATGTGTGTGTATGTGTGTGTGTATGTATGTATGTATGTATATATATATGTATATCTCGACATTAGAACCTCAACAAACATCAAAATAAAAAAAATGTGGGTGGCCATTAAACCCCCTATAGCCTACACAGGCGCACTATGTCTTTTTAGGATATTGCTTGACAATGACACTGAATACATTAACATGCAGATGGCAGTGCCATGATTTGTGTTTTAACTTTTGATGTTTGCCAAGGACACGTAGGGCTCAAGCAGATGGACTCATGTTCTCCACCCGCATAAATTGCCTTTATGATGCAAGCAGCCTACCACCATACATATTAGAACATAGCCTATATTAAAACCATGCAAATAAGTGTCTGTTATATAGACTTAGGTCAATGTCAAGTAGTAGCCTATAGAGCCCAAGCAGATAGATGCACCTGTTGCATCCTTGTGCCTATAATAAACTCCACTATAAAGAGGTGATTATTATCACATATTGCGTAGGCTATTTGAAGGAAAGTTGGCCATATAATAACATTGACTGTTGTTCCCTGTTACGAATCGATTAAACTTTATTGGTCTTATCTAGACTAGTTTCTCCAGCAGGCTAATACAATGGAAAGTAGACTACCAGTGGTTCATACTGTAGTGCAGCTGCATGTTTTGGATGTTAGGCTGATAATTTGTGTTTGCCATCCATTTTGGACATTGCTTACTTACAGTTTATTTCTCTGACTTCTTGTCTGTCTTTCGTACCCATATCAATTCATCAGGAGAAAGTAGACCTCTGAGAGGCTCCCGGCTGTACAGTAGCCTAAGCCTAAATGGTGCAACATTCAGCCCCTCCAAAATGCACCACTCACGCAGGTCCACTGATGTCGGAATCACTATTTCAATTTGTCTACAGATTCAATAGTTTTGCATTTTAAAATGCAATATTCCCATTTAGATTTTTTTTCTCATTAAAACGTCTTAGTGATCCCTTCCCGCTCGAATCCCGGTAACGGGATTGATTTGACAGCATCCAGTGAAATTGCAGTGCGCCAAATTCAAAAACAGAAATACTCAGTGTCAGATTTCAAAAAGGCTTTACGGTGAAAGCATACCATGCGATTATCTGAGGACAGCACCCCGCACACAAACACATGAAAATCATATTTCGACCAGCCAGGCGCAACACAAAAGTCAAGAATAACGATATAATTCATGCCTTACCTTTGAAGATCTTCTTCTGTTGGCACACCAAAATGTCCCAGAAACATCACAAATGGTCATTTTGTTCGATAAATTCCTTCTTTATATCCCCAAAATGTCAATTTATTTGACGCGTTTGATTCAGAAAATACACCGGTTCCAACTTGCCCAACATGACTACAAAGTATCTAATAAGTTACCTGTAAACTGGGTCCAAACATTTCAAACAACGTTCCTAATCCAAACTTAGGTATCCTAAAACGTAAATAATCAATCAAATTTAAGACGGGATAAACTGTTCAATACTGGACAAAAACAAAGTGAAGTGCGTTCCAGGTCACGAGTCCACCCTGGAGTGACAACAGGTCTACTTCATTTCTCAAAAGAAAAATATCAACCAATTTCTAAAGACTGTTGACATCTATTGGAAGCCATAGGAACTGCAAGCAGATTCCTATTAAAAAGGGAATACCATGGAAATCTAATGGAAAACAGATTGACCTCAAAACATTTTTTCCCAGGATGGATCGTGCTCGGGGTTTCGCCTGCCAAATCAGTTCTGTTATACTCACAGACATTATTTAAACAGTTTTACAAACTTCAGTGTTTTCTACCCACACCCACTAATAATATACATATCCTAGCTTCTGGGCCTGAGCAGCAGGCAGTTTACTTTGGGCACGCTTTTCATCCGGACGTGAAAATACTGCCCCCTATCCCTAAGTAGTTTTAAGAGACATTCACTAACAGGAAATAAGTTGCTCAGACCAATGTGCTGCTCTAACATTTTAACATCATGCCATGTACAGTAGGCTAAATCAAAATGTCCAATAAAATGTTACTTGTCACGTGCGCTGAATATGACAGGTTACCTTCACCTTACAGTGAAATATTTACTTACAAGCCCCTAACCAAAATGCGGTTTTAAGACAATACCAAAAAAAAGTAGGAGGTAAGAATAACAAATAATTAAAGAGCAGCAGTAAATAACAATAGCGGGGTTATATACAGAGTCAATGTGCTGGGGCACTGGTGTCAAGGTAATTGAGGTAATATGTTCACGTAGGTAGAGTTATTAATGTGACTATGCATAGATAATAAATCCAGTTGCTCCTATCTGAGACGCAGATGTCTCAACTAGGCACCTGGAAATGCAAATGCGCTACGCTAAATGCTAAATGTACTCGTTAAAACTCAAACGTTCATTAAAACACACATACAGGTTATTGAATTAAAGCTACACTCGTTGTGAATCTAGCCAACAAGTCAGATTTTTAAAATGCTTTTCGGCGAAAGCATGAGAAGCTATTATCTGATAGCATGCAACACCCCAAAATGCCTGAAGGCGACGTAAACAAAAGAATTAGCGTAGCCGGCGCTACACAAATAGCAGAAATAAAATATAAAACATTCATTACCTTTGACGAGCTTCTTTCTTGGCACTCCTATATGCCCCATAAACATCACTATTGGGTCTTTTTTTCGATTAAATCGGTCCATATATACCCAAAATAGCCATCTATGGAAACTGTGTAATTCAGAAAAAAACATTGTTTCAAAACGCTGCGTCATTTTTTTAAATTAAAAAAGTAGACGATAAACTTTCACAAAACACTTCGAAATACTTTTGTAATCCAACTTTAGGTATTAGTAAACGTTTATAATCTATCCAAATTATCACGGGGCGATGTGTATTCAATAGCTCCACGTCTTGAAATCATGGTCGGAAATCTCTCCTCCAAAACATCCTGTCGGAGACCGGAAGAAATGGAATCCCTTTCCTTTGCTTTACCAAGAAATAACTCTCAGGAAAATGACGACAATGGCGACATCGTGTGGAAGCTGTAAGAATTGCATCCTTGGTCCTATTTAATTTGGTGTCCTTTAAACAATACATGCAAGTGGCGCATGAATATTATTTTCAGCTTTCAGTGACCAGTTTTTCTTGCGCTTTTCGATGAAACACACGTTCTGTTATAGTCACAGCCGTGATTTAACCAGTTTTAGAAACTTCAGAGTGTTTTCTATCCACACATACTAATCATATGCATATACTATATTCCTGGCATGAGTAGCAGGACGCTGAAATGTTGCGCGATTTTTAACAGAATGTTCGAAAAAGGAGGGGGTAGACTGAATTAATAAGAGAGTAGCAGCAGCGTAGAAGGGGGGGGGGGGGGTGCAAATGGTCTGGGTAGTCATTTGATTAGCTGTTCAGGAGTCTTCTGGCTTGGGGGTAGAAGCTGTTCAGAAGCCTCTTGGACCTAGCCTTGGCGCTCTGGTACCGCTTGCCGTGTGGTAGCACGTCTATGACTAGGGTGGCTGTAGTATTTGACAATTTTAAGGGCCTTCACCTGACAGCACCTGGCATCCAGAGGTCCTGGATGGCAGGGAGCTTGGCCCCGGTGATGTACTGGGCCGTACGCATTACCCTTTGTAGTGCCTTGCGGTCGGAAGCCGAGCAGTTGCCATACCGTCAGGATGCTCTCTGGTGCAGCTGTAAAACCTTTTGAGGATCTGAGGACCCATGCCAAATCTTTTCAGTCTACTAGAGTTGTCTGTGTGTTTCAATGGGACAAATGGAGTACCCACTTTGTCCTACCATTTAGAAATGGTGGTGTAGTGTACTTACAATGCACTGCTTACAGTAAATGTATATGTCGGGTAACATTCTACTCAATAAGAGTGAAACGGTTTGATAGGCCTTACTAGTGCATTTTAACATAATTAACCAAATGGCCTGTGGGGGTGTGGTATACGGCCTGTATATCACGGCTAAGGGCTGTTCTTCTGCACGGTTCTTATGCACGCTGCAACGTGAAGTGCCTGGATCCAGCCCTTAGCAGTGGTACATTGGCCATATACCACAAACCACTAAGGGGCCTTATTGTTATTATAAACTGGTTACCAATGTAATTAGAGCAGTAAAAATAAATGTTTTCTCATACCCGTAGTATGCAGACTGATATACCACGGCTGTCAGCCTATCAGCATTCAGGGCTCGAACCACCCAGTTTATAATTACAAATAATTTCTAGACTGCATATTGACTGCAAGAAGCCCAAAAAGATATGTTTGACTGAAACGCAATCATTTCAAACCTTGCTTACATTTGTATATGATCACGTGTCTCTCTATTATGTGTGGGAATACCTGGGACAGATTTCTTAAATAAAAGTCACTTGGAGCTAATTTCCTGGTGTTTTTACAGTCTTATGTCCAACAATGAAAATGTAAAAAAAAAAGTGTACCTTTGTTGCTCTGAGAACTTGAGGGGACAAATAAAACCACCCGCAGGCCAAATTCGTCCAAGTGAGGCAAGTGAAAAGGGGAGAAAGAAGAGAACTTGTCTGTCTGCCCTAAATTAACAACCAAAATACAAATGTGTACTAAATTGGGAGATGTCCAATGTCACCAGGGTGTCTGGGGTTATCTGTAACACAAATGTACAGTATGTATTAGGAATAATTTTAACCAACTGCATATTTTATGTATAGTTATGAAATTTACTAAAAAACAAACATGTACTACATTGCAGTTAAATACTATCACACGCATAACACATAAACAAAACAATACATTTTACTTTCTGTCATCTTTCTGTTTCACATAAACAGCAGGTAGATTACTTAACCTCATGAGATGGGAGCATTTAATTTCAATATACTGGACACTTAATTTCAACACATTTTTGTGCCTCAATTCCCACCATTAAAAACAAAGCAAACCACTACATTTTTACAACTCACATCTGACATCAGCATAGAGCAACTTCTATCTACAAAAATCTTCCCTCACTACTTTTTCACACAATAAACCTCTTGCATACAGTTGCTAAGAGTCATTTCAGGAGCCGGCCTACAATATCTATTCAGTTATATCAAGTAATAATTTCGGAATAATTATCGGAAAATTGAACAATAATAACACGATAGAATGAGACAAAGATATAACTATTTTACACCTACTAATTTCAAATTAGAAGTCTCCAGTATGTCTTCCAGCTGCTTCTTACCAAAAGATGATGGTCGCTTGATGGTGAACTCATGCCCCAGACATCTAATGACGATGGTCCACTCCTCAAAAGAGCGGTAGGGGAACTGACCTTTTTCACCACATTCATCTATCAGGAAAGACCGAGAGTTTGGCATGGATAACATGCATGGGTACTGTATATATCAAACATCAAATGTTACATACTACATTACTGGTAACACTAAACAATACAATTACATTTAGTCTGTAGTCAATTGATGTATCTGCTGTTTGCTATTCTCAGAAAGGAAATCACTTTAAACATAAACATACTCAATTTAGAATTCAAGACGTCTTTAACCGCCTGAACTAGATGTGCTGGGCTCCTCCCACCCACCTGTGGTTCAGTTGTGTTTACACCTACAAACAATTAAAATAACATAGTGCAGAATGACACAATACAGGACAAGTATAAGCACCCACCCAGTTTGTATTATTTATGGTAAATATGCATAGGAAAACAAACACAGCAACCACATTGTCTGGCTTTTAATCTGTTTTTCAATAGTAAGGAAATTCTCTGACAACTCCAGTTCAAATGACAAACTGTTGCGCTCCACTAGTGGCCAGGTGCTGTACCTCCTTTTGTCCTAAATTTTTCTTCGAGATGAGGACAACAGCTTCCACCCACCAAATCCTCCAATTCAGACAACTTCTTTATTTTCCCATTATTTATTTTCATTTCACCTTTATTTAACCAGGTAGGCTAGTTGAGAACAAGTTCTCATTTACAACTGCAACCTGACCAAGATAAAGCAAAGCATTTATCAAACAACAAACAACACAGAGATACGCATGGAATAGACAAACATACAGTCAATAATACAATAGAAAAAGTATATGTACAGTGTGTGCAAATGAGGTAGGATAAGGGAGATAAGGCAATAAATAGGCCATAGTGGTGAAATAATTAAAATACAGCAATTAAAAACTGGAGTGATATGTGCAGAAGATGAATGTGCAAGTAGAGATACTGGGGTACAAAGGAGCAAAATAAATAAATGTATGGGGATGAGGTAGTTGGATGGGCTATTTACAGATGGGCTATCTACGGGTGAAGTGATCTGTGAGCTCCTCTGACAGCTGGTGCTTAAAGTTAGTGAGGGAGATGAGTCTCTAACTTCAGTGATTTTTGCAGTTCATTCCAGTCATTGGCAGCAGAGAACTGGAAGGAAAGGTGGCCAAATAAGGAATTGGCTTTGGGGGTGACCAGTGAAATATACCTGCTGGAGCGCATGCTATGGTGACAAGTGAGCTGAGATAAGGCGGGGCTTTACCTAGCAAAGACTTGTAGATTACCTGGAGCCAGTGGGTTTGGCGACGAATATGAAGCGAAAGCCAGCCAGGTCGCAGTGGTGGGTAGTATATAGTACTTTGGTTACAAAACGGATGGCACTGATAGACTGCATCCAATTTGCTGAGTAGAGTGTTTGAGGCCATTTTGTAAATGACATCGCTGAAGTTGAGGATCGGTAGGATAGTCAGTTTAACGTGGGTATGTTTGGCAGCATGAGTGAAGGATGCTTTGTTGCGAAATAGGAAGCCGATTCTAGAATTAATTTTGGATTGGAGATGCTTAATGTGAGTCTGGAAGGAGAGTTTACAGGCTAACGAGACACCTAGGTATTTGTAGTTGTCCACATATTCTAAGTCAGAACAGTCCAGAGTAGTGATGCTGGATGGGCGGGCAGGTATGGGCAGCGATCGGTTGAAAAGCATGCATTTAGTTTTACTTGCATTTAAGAGCAGTTGGACGCCACAGAAGGAGAGTTTGGCATTGAAGCTCATCTGGAGGTTAGTTAACAGAGTCCAAAGAAGGGCCAGAATTATACAGAATGGTGTCACCAGCAGCAAGAGCAACATCATTGATGTAAACAGAGAAGAGAGTCGGCCCGAGAATTTAACCCTGTGGCACCCCCATAGAGACTGCCAGAGGTCTGGACACACTGAACTCTGTCTGAGAAATACTGTAGTTGGTGAACCAGGCGAGGCAGTCATTTGAGAAGCCAAGGCTGTTGAGTCTGCCAATAAGAATGTGGTGATTGACAGAGTCAAAAGCCATGGCCAGGTTGATGAATACAGCTGCACACTATTGCCTCTTATTGATGGCATTTATGATGTAATTTAGGACCTTGAGCGTGGCTGAGGTGCACCCGTGACCAGCTCTGAAACCAGATTGCATAGCGGAGAAGGTACGGTGGGTTTCGAAATGGTCTGTTTGTCTGTTTGTTAACTTTAACTAGCTTTCGAAGACTTTAGAAAGTCAGTTCAGGATGGATATAGGTCTAAAACAGTTTGGGTCTAGAGTGTCTCCCCCTTTGAAGAGGGTGATGACCGCGGCAGCTTTCCAATCTTTGGGGTTCTTAGATGGGAGGTTGAACAGGCTAGTAATATGGGTTGCAACAATTTCGGCTGATAATTTTAGAAAGACAGCGTCCAGATTGTCTAGCCCGGCTGATTTGTAGGGGTCCAAATTTTGCAGCTCTTTCAGAACATCAGCTATCTGGATTTGGGTGAAGGAGAAATGGGAAAGGCTTGGGCAAGTTGCTGTGGAGGGTGCAGGGCTGTTGACCGGGGTAGGGGTAGCCAGGTGGAAAGCATGGCCAGCCGTAAAGAAATGCTGATTGAAACTCTCAATTATCGTGGATTTATCGGTAGTGAGTGTTTCCTAGCCTCAGTGCAGTGGGCAGTTGGGAGGAGGTGCTATTATTCTCCATGGACTTTACAGTGTCCCAGAACCTTTTGGAGTTTGTGCTACAGGATGCAAATTTCTGTTTGAAAAGCTAGCCTTTGCATTCCTAACTGTCTGTGTATATTGGTTCCTCACTTCCCTGAAAAATTGCATATCGCGTGTGCTATTCGATGCTAATGCAGTACGCCACAGGACGTTTTTGTGCTGGTCAAGGGCAGTCACGTCTGGAGGGAACCAATGGCTATATCTGTTCCTGGTTTAAAACCTCTTAGAGACATGTGAGACGCTAGTGTCCCACCTAGTCAACAGGAAATGGAAGTGCGCAATGCCAAATGCTAATAGTACTCAATAAAACTCAAACTTTCATTAAAACACACATGCAGGGTACTGAATTAAAGCTACACTCGTTGTGAATCTAGCCAACATGTCAGATTTTGAAAATGCTTTTCGGCGAAAGCATGAGAAGCTATTATCTGATAGCATGCAACACCCCGAAATACCTGAAGGGGACGTAAACAAAATAATTAGCGTAGCCGGCGCTACACAAAACGCAGAAATAAAATATAAAACATTCATTACCTTTGACGAGCTTCTTTGTTGGCACTCCTATATGTCCCATAAACATCACAATTGGGTCTTTTTCCCGTTAAATCCGTCCATGTATACCCAAAATGTCATTTTTGTCTGATGTCTGATCCATCCAAAAGCTCTGTTCCAAAACGCAACGTCATTTTTTAAAATTAAATAAGTTGCCTATATTCTTTGACAAAACACTTCAAACTACTTTTGTAACCCAACTTTAGGTATTTGTAAACGTTAATAATCGATCAAATTGATCACTGGGCGATCTGTATTCAATAGCAGCTACTCTTGAAATCGTGGTCCTTTGTCTCTCTCCCATAAGTCTCTTCCTGTTTACTGGACGAAAGGAAGGACCTATTTATCATTCCACAAAGGATTTAAACCAATTAAAATGCCAGTACTGGCGACATCGTGTGGAAGTTGGAGGAACTGCAACCTCACCGTTATCTATTTTTGCTTGCAATAAACAATAGAGACTGGCGGATGAATACTTTTCTGTGGTTTTTGTGACCAGGTTTTTCTTGGGATTTCGCTTGCTGTTCACGTTCTGTTATAGTCACAGACATTATTTAACCAGTTTTAGAAACTTCAGAGTGTTTTCTATCCACACACTAATCCTATGCATATACTATATTCCTGGCATGAGTAGCAGGACGTTGAAATGTTGCGCGATTTTTAACAAAATGTTGAAATAATTCAGGGGAGCTTTAAGAGGTTTTTAAAAAAAAAATGAATGGGGCATGCTTGTATAAGATGGTGAGGAAAACATTTTTAAAGAATAGCAGGCATCCTCTAATTAAAAAAAAAATATATATATATATGTATACACACACACAGTGGGGAGAACAAGTATTTGAAACACCTACTTACAAAACATGTAGAGGTCTGTAATTTTTATCATCGGTACACTTCAACTGTGAGAGATGGAATCTAAAACAAAAATCCAGAAAATCACATTGCAAATTAATTACTTAAAAATCATACATTTTATTGCATGACATAAGTATTTGATCACCTACCAACTAGTAAGAATTCTGGCTCTCACAGACCTGTTTGTTTTTCTTGAAGAATCCCTCCTGTTCTCCACTCATTACCTGTATTAACTGCACCTGTTTGAACTTGTTACCTGTATAGAAGACTCTTTCCACACACTCAATCAAACAGACTCCAACCTCTCCACAATGGCCAAGACCAGAGAGCTGTGTAAGGACATCAGGGCTAAAATTGTAGACCTGCACAAGGCTGGGATGGGCTACAGGACAAGCAGCTTGGTGAAAAGGCAACAGCTGTTGGCTCAATTATTAGAAAATGGAAGAAGTTTAAGATGACGGTCAATCACCCTCGGTCTGGGGCTCCATGCAAGATCTCACCTCGTGGGGCATCAATGATCATGAGCAAGGTGAGGGATCAGCCCAGAACTACATGGCAGGACCTGGTCACTGACCTGAAGAGAGCTGGGACCACAGTCTCAAAGAAAACCATTGGTAACACACTACGCCGTCATGGATTAAAATCCTGCAGCGCAAATTAATTACTTAATTCATTACTTAAAAATCATACAATGTGATTTTCTGGATTCTACATGCTTTGTAAGTAGGAAAACCTGCAAAATCAGCAGTGTATCAAATACTTGTTCTCCCCACTGTGTGTGTGCGTGTGTGTATGTGTGTATATATATATATATATATATAATTATTATTATTTTTTTATTTATTTATTTTTTTTCACCCGGCTTTTTTTAACCAGGTAGTCTATTTGAGAACAAGTTCTCATTTGCAACTGCGACCTGGCCAAGATAAAGCAAAGCAGTTCGACACATACAACAACACAGAGTTACACATGGAATAAACAAACAAACATACAATCAATAATACAGTGGACAGATCTATTTACAGCATGTGCTAATATCCTTCCAGGATACCCGGGCCAGGTCGATTAGAATGGCCTGCTCGCTGAAGTGTTTTAGGGAGTGTTTGACAGTGTAGAGGCTTGGTCGTTTGACCTAAGGCCTATGACGGACGCAGGCAATGAGGCAGTGATCGCTGAGATCCTGGTTGAAGACAGCAGAGGTGTATTTGGAGGTCAGGTTGGTTAGGATGATATCTATGAGGGTGTCTGTGTTTACAGATTTGGGGTTGTACCTGGTAGGTTCATTGATTATTTGTGTGAGATTGAGGGCATCAAGCTTAGATTGTAGGATGGCCGGGGTGTTAAGCATGTCGCAGTTTAGGTCACCTAACAGCATGAGCTCTGAAGATAGATGGGGGCAATCAATTCACATATGGTGTCCAGGGCACAGCTGGGGGCAGAAGGTGGCCTATAGCAATTGGCAACGGTGAGAGACTTGTTTCCGGGAAGGTGGATTTTTAAAAGTAGAAGCATAAATTGTTTGGGCACAGACCTGGATAGTAAGACAAAACTCTGCAGGCTATCTCTGCAGTAGATTGCAACTTCTCCCCCTTCAGCAGTTCTGTCTTGTTGGAAAATGTTTTAGTTAGGGATGGAAATGTCATTTTTTTTGGTCTTCCTAAGCCAGGATTGACACGGCTAGGACATCCGGGTTGGCAGAGTTTGCTAAAGCAGTGAATAAAACAAACTTGGGGAGGAGGCTTCTAATGTTAACATGCATGAAACCAAGGCTTTTACAGTTACAGAAGTCAACAAATGAGAGCGCCTGGGGAATGGGAGTGGAGCTAGCACTGCAGGGCCTGGCTTAACCTCTACATCACCAGAAGAACAGAGGAGGAGTAGGATAAGGGTACGGATAAAGGCTATAAGAACTGGTTGTCTAGTACGTTTGGAACAGAGAGTAAAAGGAGCAGGTTTCTGGGCACGGTAGAATAGATTCAAGGCATAATGTACAGACAAAGGTATGGTAGGATGTGAATACAGTGGAGGTAAACCTAGACATTCAGTGACGATGAGAGAGAAATTGTCTCTAGAAACATCATTTAAACCAGGTCAGGTCACCGCATGTGTGGGAGGTGGAACTAAAGGGTTAAGAGCATGCATTTAATTTTACTTTTATTTAAGAGCAATTGGAGGCCACGGAAGGAGAGTTGTATGGCATTGAAGCTTGCCTGGAGGGTTGTTAACACAGTGTGGACAGGTCTGGACAACAGGCCTTCCGATTTGACACACTGAACTCTATCAGAAAAGTAGTTGGTGAACCAGGCGAGGCAATCATTTGAGAAACCAAGGCTGTCGAGTCTGCTGATGAGGATGTGGTGATTGACATTGACAGAGTCGAAAACCTTGGCCAGATCAATGAATATGGCTGCACAGTAATGTTTCTTATCGATGGCGGTTAAGATATTGTTTAGGACCTTGAGGACCTTGAAACCAGATTGCATAGAGATTCGAAATGGTCGGTAATCTGTTTGTTGACTTGGCTTTCGAGGACCTTAGAAAGTAAGGGAATACCCCCCTGAATTGGACAAAAATGAATGGCAACATATTGGCATTGGACAAACAATATACACAATGTCCAAAGTATATGGCAAATGCCATATGGCAATTGCCAGTTGTAACACTTAAAAAATCCAACAGGGGGCGAGTGCGCTCCACCGGGGTTTTTCATATTGGAAATGCAACCCAAGTCAACATCCAAAAGCAAAATTTTGAAAAAATGATTTTTTTTTCAAAAACTTATCACCCCCTTAAAAAAGTGCTTTCTGGGCCGTTTTTCGAAATTCTTTGGATTTTCTTTGTCAATTACACATGTGTAAGAACTGTATGAATATACTTTTGTCCAATATTGTTATCATATTTTTTTTTTTTTAATTACATGCGCATAAGGCATATGTTTTGTCCATTTGCAATATGATTTCATAGAAAGTCAAAAGTCAAAAATGTCAAAATTTGGTAAAAAACTTCACACATCCTTAAAAAAGTGCTTTCTGGACCATTTTTCAAAATTCTTTCGAATTTTGTGTCAATTACAAACGGATAAGAACTGTATCAACATACTTTATTCGTATTTTATGATCATATATATTATTATTTTTTACTTGTGCATAAGGCATATGTTTTGTCCATTTGCAATATGATTTAATAGGATGTCAAAAGTCGAAAATTAGATTTTTTTTTTTTACTTTAAAAACTAAAAAAAAGTGCTTTCTGGACCGTTTTTCGAAATTGTTTCGATTTTAAGACAATTAATCATGTGTAAGAAGTGTATGAATATACTTTTGTAAAATGTTATTATCATAATTTTTTGTTTTGTTTTACTTGTGCATAAGGCATATGTTCTGTCCATTTGCAATATGATTTCATAGGAAGTCAAAAGTCTATTTTTGGGGGGGCCAAAATTGACTGTACTGATGAACTCGGGATGGCCGGGCAGTGATAGTTGTTCATTTCCATCACTCGTTGTGTTGATTTCATCATGTCCATTTGGTGATGTTTTTTCACTATAGAATCATATTGCAAATGCACGTGCAACTGGTTACCCAAAAATAAAAAAATTGTGATTTCATTATGTCCATTTGTTTATGTTTCCTTACTTTTTCAAAGTCACTGTGCATTTGCAATATGTTTTAATGGGCAGGTACCATCACGAATTTGTCATGCTATAAAAATCCTGCAGGAATGTGAAATTGACTGGCCCGATGAACTCGGGATGGCTTTGCAGTGATTCTGGTTCATCTCAATCGCTTATAGTAAAAAGGGTAGATTTCAGAATGTCGCTTTTGGTGATGGTACCTCACTGTTTAAACATATTGCAAATGGACAAGAGTCAAGTGGACAAGAGTCCATCTGTCAATTAGATATCATTCTGACACCAAACTGATACAAACTGACACCAAACCCACTTTTTCCAACTCGTTTAGTAGCCAACTATTACATACTTCAGAGCTGGCCCAAAATTCACAACGCCTTCGGTTCAAACCATAAAAAACCATAAAACACGTAGTTACGTTCTAGCTGCGGGTCCATTTCTTATGTTATGTGTTGGCCTAGTTCAGGCAACCCCGAATCCCAAGTTTCGGCTCGATAGGTAATTTGGTGTCCGAGAAAAACCCTAATTGGTGCTGAAAATCCACTATTTTCCATGACTTGCTACGGGGCCCTTGAACGAGCTATCGGACAGAAACGTTGGGGTCCGTCTCTATGGGCCGAGCCGGTTTCAATGCACCTAGACTTGCGTCTCTGAGACTTTTCTAAATGTCGTCATTTTCGTGATGGTCAAAATGAATTGAAGGTATTGCAAATGTACGAGGCTGTTTCTCGGTCCGAGAACCGTCTAGAGCCACGTAACTCACCACGCACCATCGACCGGAGGTCTAGAACAGGTTTATAAAGTTTCGGAACTCTAAGTCTGACGGTTCTTTTTTAGCTCGAACAAAGCTAACTATTGCAGCCACTGTCTGTCTCTACGTACCCCAATACTACGTCCCTCCTTCCAAGTTGTGTTATAGTGTGATTTTTTTTTCCTTTGAATTTTTTGGGGAAAAATGACCGATTTACAGTTCATGGGGGTTGCCTAATCACATATATGAAGTTTTGGACAGATCAGACTTTTTTAACCCCTCGAAACAGCCCCTGAGTTGGCACAGGAAGCTATAAATCAACACATATCCTCATTGGGGTATGCTGTTATAGAATCCTGAGTTTTAAGTCTTTACATTAAGAATTGACTGATTTACACAGGCTTGAATGCACTATGTCTGTCAAACTGCAGGCAGGGTATGGATATGCACTTTTAGGGGCATTTTAACCACTTCCGGTTGGTCCAGGAAGCTTAGAATCAACACATGTAGACCTCATAGTGGCCTGATGGACTGGTACCGAAGACGGGTTCATACGGCATTCATAACCCATATAGGCTTCAGGTTGAATTTAGGGGTGCAGGCAATGTATTCCTATGGGGAGAGATGACACTGTAATCTGTGAGATCAAAAAACACTGTTTTACTGTTAAGGGTTAATGCCACACGGTCAAGGTTAGGCTTGCTCAGATCGGGAGGACCTTAGGAACATTCATGTGGTGGAATTTTTCTTCTCACCCTAACGGTTCTCTCACTGTCACTCAAAATCAAATGACATTGTGGGGCAGGCTTCATTTTGGGCCTATGGTGATGCCATTTTTTGTGTTGATTTCAGAATGCCATTTTGGTGATGGTCCCTCTCCGTTTAAACATATTGCAAATGCACAAAAGTCAACTAGCAAGTCAGTGTCCATCAGTCAATTAGATGTCATTATGACACCAAACTGATATCAATTGACACCAAACCCACTTTTTCCTACTCATTTAGAAGCCAACTATCACATATGTCAGAGCAGGCCCATCATTCACAGCGCCTCCAGTTTAAAACATAATAAAAAGGTAAAACACATAGTTACGTTCTAGCTGCGGGTCCAGTTCGGACATTATGTGAAGGCCTATGTGAGGCGACCCCGAATCCCGAGTTTCGGCTTGATAGGTCATTTGGTGTCCGAGAAAAACCCTAATTGGTGCTGAAAATCCACTTTTTTCCATGCCTTACTACGGGGTCCTTGAACAAGCTATCGGACAGAAACGTTGGGGTCCGTCTCTATGGGCCGAGCCGGTTTCATTGCACCTAGCCTTGCGTCTCTGAGACTTTTCTAAACGTCGTCATTTTCGTAATGGTCAAAATGAATTGAAGGTATTGCAAATGTACGAGGCTGTTTCTCGGTCCGAGAACCTTCTAGAGCCACGTAACTCACCACGCACCATCGACCGGAGGTCTAAAACAGGTTTCTAACGTTTCGGAACTCTAGGTCTGACGGTTCTTTTTTAGCTCGAACAAAGCTAACTATTGCAGCCACTGTCTGTCTCTACGCACCCCAATACGTCCCTCCTTCCAAGTTGTGTTTTAGTGTGATTTTTTTTTCCTTTGAATTTTTTGGGGAAAAATGACTGATTTACAGTTCATGGGGGTTGCCTAATCACATATATGACGTTTTGGACAGATCTGACTTTTTTAACCCTTCGAAACAGCCCCTGAGACACCATTTAAGGCACTTCCGGTTGGCACAGGAAGCTATAAATAAACTCATATCCTGATTGGGGTATGCCTTTACATGAGTTTTAAGTCTTTACGTTAAGAACTGAGTTATTTACGGAGGGTTTAGTATGTGTGTGTTATTTCAGAAAATCATAGAAAATCACAGAAATCTCGCAGAGCTCCGCAGCACACTTTAAAAAGATTCGTATGAACACCCTGCAACTGGATCTGTAACCGTTGGAGAAAAAAAAACGCCTATTTGTGAACATCACACATTTGTCATTGTTCCGTTTCTCTTAAATGACGATAGATAAATGGCTGGTTCTTTTTTTATTGACACTGGAGGCTCCTTGACTTTGACCTGAAGTGGAAAAATAATTTCTCTATTTCCATTTTGGACCTTTAATCCCAGAAAAATGGCCATAACTCAAAAACCGTTGAGACCTAGACGCCATCTTGTTCGCGGCCAACTGCCCATTATGCCAAACCTACGCTCACCAAGTTTCGGCTTCTAAATATTTTCAGTTTTTTCGAGATAAGGCCCCGTCGTGATTCGTGATGTTTTGCCAAATTGCCATATGATTCCGTATGCCCTCTTGTGGGAATTTCCGGGATAGCGGAAAAATGGTCCAAAACTTGTTATTTTATAAAACGGAAACCGAATGTCCGACAAAGTTCATTTGATGACTTCCCGGTAGGTCCGGCTCTACCGCACGGCCCGACGCCGACCGCGAATTTTACAAACGATTTCGGACGTCTAGTAAGGGACCGTACATTTGCAATATGGACTTTTTCACTAATCATACACGAAATGCCAAAATGTTCCCTTAAGGTATGGCAGGGTAGGATAGATATAGGTATGTAGCAGTTTGGGTCAAGAGTGTCTCCCTCTCTGAAGAGGGGGATGACTGCAGATGCTTTCCAATCTTTGGGAATCTCAGACTACACGAAAGAGGTTGAACAGGCTAGTAATTGGGGTGGCAACAATTTCTGCAGATAATTTTAGAAAGAAAGGGTCCAGATTGTCTAGCCCGGCTGATTTGTAGGGGTCCAGATTTTGCAGCTCTTTCAGAACATCAGCTGACTGGATTTGGGAGTTGGAGAAATGGGGAAGGCTTGGGCGAGTTGCTGTGAGGGGTGCAGTGCTGTTGACCGGGGTAGGGGTAGCCAGGTGGCAAGCATGGCCAGCCGTAGAAAAATGCTTATTGAAATTCTCAATTATAGTGGATATATCAGTGGTGACTGTTTCCTATCTTCAGTGCAGTGGGCAGCTGGGAGGAAGTGTTCTTATTCTCCATGGACTTTACAGTGTCCCAGAAATGTTTTGAGTTAGTGTTGCAGGAAGCAAATTTCTGCTTGAAAAAGCTAGCCTTGGCCTTTCTAACTGCCTGTGTAGGGGGCTGTTCAATGCTAATGCAGAACACCATAGGATGTTTTTGTGTTGGTTAAGGGCAGTCAGGTCTGGGGAGAACCAATGGCTATATCTGTTTCTGGTTCTAAATGTATTGAATGGGGCATGCTTATTTAAGGAAGCATTTAAACAAATAACCAGGCATCCTCTATTGACGGGATGAGATCAATATCCTTCCAGGATACCCCGGCCAGGTCGATTAGAAAGGCTTGCTCGCTGAAGTGTTTCAGGGAGCGTTTGACAGTGATGAGTGGAGGTCGTTTGACCGCTGACCCATTACGGTTGCAAGCAATGAGGCAGTGATCGCTGAGATCTTGGTTGAAGACAGCAGAGGTGTAACTAAGTCAGGTTTGTGGGCCTCCTTGCTCGCACATGCTTTTTCAGTTCTGCCGACAAATTTTCTATAGGATTGAGGTCAGGGCTTCATGATGGCCACTCCAATACCTTGACTTTGTTGTCCATAAGCCATTTTGCCACAACTTTGGAAGTATGCTTGGGGTCATTGTCCATTTGGAAGATCCATTGGCGACCAAGCTTTAATTTCCTGACTGATGTCTTGAGATGTTGCTTCCATATATCCACACAATTTTCCAGCCTCATGATGCCATCTATTTTGTGAAGTTCACCATTCCCTCCTGCAGCAAAGCACCCCCACTACATGATGCTGCCACCCCCTGTGCTTCACGGATGGGAAGGTGTTCTTTGGCTTGCAAGTTTCCCTCCAAACATAACATTGGTCATTATGGCCAAACAGTTCTATTTTTGTTTCATCAGACCAGAGCACATTTCTCCAAAAAGTATGATCTTTGTCCCCATGTGCAGTTGCAAACCGTAGACTGGCTTTTAATATGGCGGTTTTGGAGCAGTGGCTTCTTCCTTGCTGAGCGGCCTTTCAGGGGATAGGACTTATTTTACTGTGGACATAGATACTTTTCTACCTGTTCCCTCCAGCATCTTCACAAGGTCCTTTGCTGTTCTGGGATTGATTTGCACTTTTTGCACCAAAGTTCGTTCATCTCTAGGAGACAGTCTCCTTCCTGAGTGGTATGACGGCTGCTTGGTCCCATGGTGTTTATTCTTGCATACTATTGTTTGTACAGATGAACGTGGTACCTTCAGGCATTTGGAAATTACTCCCAAGGATGAACCAGACTTGTGGAGGTCTACAATTTTTTCTGAGGTCTTGGCTGAATTCTTTTGATTTTCCCATGATGTCAAGCAAAGAGGCACTGAGTTTGAAGGTAAGACCTTGAAATACATCCACAGGTACACCTCCAATTCACTTAAATGATGCCAAATAGCCTATCAGAAGCTTCTAAAGCCATGACACAATTTTCAGAAATGTTCCAAGCTGTTTAAAGGCACAGTCAACTTATGTAAATTTCTGACCCACTGGAATTGTGATCCAGTGAATTATAAGTGAAATAATTTGTCTGTGAACATTTGGGAAAATTGGGAAAATGACTTGTATCATGAACAAAGTAGATGTCTTAACCAACTTGCCAAAACTGTAGTTTGTTAACAAGAAATGTGTGCAGTGGTTGAAAAATGTGTTTTAATAACTCCAACCTAAGTGTATGTAAACTTCCGACTTCAACTGCATTGCTGATTTCATTTTTCATTTTTGTTTTGATTCAAATTTCACCAGATTGGGATTTATGGAGTGTGGGATTTCTGTGTGGGGTTAGGGTGCTAACTTTATGATATGGTAAGTCTGCCGAGAGGTCGCCAGTAGAAACAGGCAGTATAAACTAATTTGGAAAATGGTTTTAGCAGTAACTGTATGTTATGCTCTTTGAAGTTTGTCATAGAGATAATGTTATTAAGAAAAGGTTAATGTAATAAATTGTCATATAGTCTATGCTTGTCTTAAAACATCATAGTTGGGGTTGGGGTTAGCTGCTTTATTTCTAATGCATTGTATGAAAGAAGATAGATGTTGGGGTAGTTGTACTCTAAACAACATTTTGAAGGCATTGATGTGAAAGCAAGAAGATATAGGGTTGTGACAATGGAGGATATGGGGAACAAAGTGAAAATGACATGACTTTGGAATACCTCTCAGAATCTGGGGCCGAAAGGGGAATACTGGGCGAAAGCATGAGTAGGCTTTTTAGGGCTTTCGTTTTTGTGGAATCCAGCAGAAAAGTATCCTTAGGCATAGAGTCAGGTGAAGAGAGAGTGGGAATTGTCATGGTTTTCATGCGCAGGAAATTACACAAAGCTTATGACATTGTTAATACTGTTATACACAATGTAACTCCAAGTCAATCACACTTCTGTGAAATCAAACTGTCCACTTAGGAAGCAATATTGATAATAAATTTCACATGCTGTTGTGCAAATGGAATAGACAACAGGTGGAAATTATAGGCAATTAGCAAGACACCCCCAATAAAGGAGTGGTTCTGCAGGTGGTGACCACTTCTCAGTTCCTATGCTTCCTATGCAAAACTGATGTTTTGGTCATTTTTGAATGCTGGCGGTGTTTTCACTCTAGTGGTAGCACAACCCACACAAGTGGATCAGGTAGTGCAGCTCATCCAGGATGGCACATCAATGCGAGCTGTGGCAAGAAGGTTTGCTGTGTATCAGCGTAGTGTCCAGAGCATGGAGGCGCTACCAGGAGACAGGCCAGTACATCAGGAGACGTGGAGGAGGGCAACAACCCAGCAGCAGGACAGCTACCTCTGCCTTTGTGCAAGGAGGAGCAGGAGGAGCACTGCCAGAGCCCTGCAAAATTACCACCAGCAGGCCACAAATGTGCATGTGTCTGCTCAAACGGTCAGAAACAGACTCCATGAGGGTGGTATGAGGGCCCAACGTCCACAGGTGGGGGTTGTGCTTACAGCCCAACACAGTGCAGGACGTTTGCCATTTGCCAGAGAACACCATGATTTTGGCAAATTCGCCACTGGCGCCCTGTGCTCTTCACAGATGAAAGCAGGTTCACACAGACGTGACAGAGTCTGGAGACGCCGTGGAGAACGTTCTGCTGCCTGCAACATCCTCCAGCATGACCGGTTTGGCGGTGGGTCAGTCATGGTGTGGGGTGGCATATCTTTGGGGGCCGCACAGCCCTCCATGTGCTCGCCAGAGGTAGCCTGACTGCCATTAGGTACCGAGATGAGATCCTCAGACCCCTTGTGAGACCATATGCTGGTGCGGTTGGCCCTGGGTTCCTCCTAATGCAAGACAACGCTAGACGTCATGTGGCTGTAGTGTGTCAGCAGTTCCTGCAAGAGGAAGGCATTGATGCTATGGACTTGCCCGCCCGTTCCCCAGACCTGAATCCAATTGAGCACATCTGGGACATCATGTCTCGCTCCATCCACCAACGCCACGTTGCACCACAGACTGTCCAAGAGTTGGCGGATGCTTTAGTCCAGGTCTGGGAGGAGATCCCTCAGGAGACCATCCGCCACCTCATCAGGAGCATGCCCAGGCGTTGTAGGGAGGTCATACAAGCACGTGGAGGCCACACACACCACTGATCCTCAATTTTGACTTGTTTTAAGGACATTACGTCAACGTTGGATCAGCCTGTAGTGTGGTTTTCCACTTTAATTTTAATGTGACTCCAAATCCAGACCTCCATGGGTTGACAAATTTGATTTCCATTGATCATTTTTGTGTGATTTTGTTGTCAGTACATTCAACTATGTAAAGAAAAAAGTATTTAATAAGAATATTTCATTCATTCAGATCTAGGATGTGTTATTTTAGTGTTCACTTTATTTTTTTGAGCAGTGTATTTTGTGTGTCTTTTTGTTGCTTTCCAAATCTTGTGCTATCACTCTCTTAGGAACCAGGAAGTGAAATTGGAGAAACTTAAAGCCACTCCAACTAACATGGAGCAAGCCAGCAGATTCAGCTGGAGTGGCATTTTATTGTGTGATGAGAGATGAAAATAAAATGCTGTATGGTGTGATCATAGAATAGAGGCCATAAGTCTCTGAGTTTGTAAACCTCACAGTGAATGTTTTGTTGTCATTGTTCGTTCATTTATTTTATCTTTTATCTTTTATGTTTTATCTTTTAGTTTTTGAAATTCATGTTTTCTTATCATTGTTTGTCCATTTATAAGTAATTTCCAAGTTTATGTAAGTTGAACAGTAGGTAGCTATTGTTCAAGAGGAGGGACTGTTGGATTCGGGGTGAAACTTGAACATTGCTATGCAAGAGACATTGTTATACTCAGACGCATAGTATATAAAAGAGTGAAAGAGTCTGTTTTTACATCAGAAGTTAATGGTTATCTGTAGGAGACAGATGGCTGTGGAATGTGTTAGGTGGAGATCTTTGGATTAACCTATCAGTTCGTCTTCCTGTCAGACCATAAAATATGTAAGGATTGGAGAGAAGGAGTGTCTAAATTGGAGTATATATACTTGTGGTGGTGGAAACGTGATGTCCTGAATGCAGCTGTATCGACCCTTTGGGAAGAATTAAGCTTGGTTAAGCTTCTCTAGTGTCCATGAGGTATTTACCCAGAAAATTAGAACCTAACAGTACCATGTTTCATGAACAGAAATAAAAGATCCCAGACATTGTCCATAAGCACAAAAATCTTATTTCTCTCAAAGTTTGCACACAAGTTTGTTTATATCCCTGTTAGTGAGCATTTCTCATTTGCCAAGATAATCCATCATCCTGACAAGTGTGGCATATGAAGAAGCTTATTTAAAAAGCATGATCATTACACAGGTGCACCTTATGCTGGGGACAATATAAGGCCACTCTAAGATGTGGTTTTATCATATATAAATGAATTGATCATATAAACGTGTTTTATCATACAACACAATGCCACAGATGTCTCAAGTGCAATTGGCATGTGTAAGGTTCTGTATTTATTTTCATAGTCAACCTTGTGTTCTGTTTCGTTGTGCTCTTGAACACAGCCCTGTTTCTTTGTGGTCTTGAACGTAGCCCTGTCTTTCATTTCTGTTCATTGATTTCACCTGTGTTAGTTACTCACCTGGTCTCATCAGCTCCTTATTTAGTTCAGTTCATTCAGTTTGTGCCTTTTGTGAGGTACTGTTCGTTTTGACACTACTAGCCTTTTCCTAGCTTGTTTGGGTGAACCAGTTAGAGCCTTAAGTCCTAGTTTTGATACACCTGCCTGTTTGCCAACCTGTGTATGACCATGGCCTGCCTGTGACCATGGATGCGCTCTGCGAGTGAATCTACACCTTTTTCTTCCTCAGTATTCATTACAGCATGCTGACTACAGAAATGTTCACCAGAGCTGTTGCCAGAGAATTGAATGTTCATTTCTCTACCATAAGCGTTGGAGGCCAACGTCATTTTAGAGAATTTGGCACATCCAACCGGCCTCACAACCGCAGACCACGTGTAACCATACCAGACCAGGACCTCCATATCCAGATTCTTCCCTAGAGACCAGCCACCCAGACAGCTGATGAAACTGTGGGTTTGCACAACCAAAGAATTTCTGCACCAAACTGTCAGAAACGGTCTCAGGGAAGCTCATCTGCATGCTCGTTGTCCTCACCAGGATCTTGACCTGACTACAGTTCGGCATTGTAACCAACTTCAGTGGGCAAATACTCATTCGATGGCCATTGGCACGCTGGAGGTGTGTTCTTCATGGAAGAATCGCTGTTTCAACTGTACCGGGCAGATGGCAGGCAGCATGTTTGGCGTCGTGTGTTCGAGCATGTTGCTGATGTGAACAGAGTGCCCCGTGGTGGTGGGTTTATGGTATGGGCAGGCATAAGCTTCGGACAACACACACAATTGCATTTTATCAATGGCAATTTGAATGCACAGAGATACCGTGACGAGATCCTGGGGTCCATTGTGCAATTCATCCGCCACTGTCACCATATGCAAGGATCTGTACACAATTCCTGGAAGCTGAAAATGTCCCAGTTCTTCCATGGCCTGAATAGTCACCAGACATACCACCCATTGAGCACGTTTGGGATGTTCTAGATCCAGTTCCCACCAATATAAAGCAACTTAGCACAGCCGTTAAAGAGGAGAGAGACAACATTCCACAGGTCCCAATCAACTGCCTGGTCAACTCTGGGAATACTCATTTGCATAGTCATGTGAAATCCATAGATTAGGGCCTAATGAATTTATTTCAATTGACTGATTTCCTTTGTATAAACTGTAACTCAGTAAAATCTTTGAAATTGTTGCATAAAAAAATGTTCAGTGTATAGTCTTACGTCGCCATTAATATAGCTAGTAGTGACATTGCCACGTGAAAGGTAAACAAACAGGAAAATATAGCCTACAAGTGGATTCTGCACCATGGACAGTGATTGGTATTCCCTGCGATTTGACAGTTAGTTCCAAGTGGAAGATGCAATCTTTTTAAATGACTTTATGTTCCTCACCAAGCTTCTTGCAGTCACTGCCATCTTTCATGCAGTAGACATCGCACATAATGAGTCCCAACATTACACAGAACCTGGACAATAATAATGTCTAATGTATACATAAAAAAGGGGACTGTCTGAAAGTTTTGCTGCTCGTGATATTTGAACAAAACATTGGTTATGTTAATAGTGTTAATGTGTGCACTGCCAAAATCAATGCCATAACCAATTGCTTTACTGATAAGCTTTTGGTTAGTTTTAAATATTCCTATGCCACTGAAATTGGCATATGTGACTCACCACCTGGATTCTTTCTGATGTAGCAAAATTAGATTTTCAGTTTTTTACATTGAATAAAAGTAGAGATTCGGAGCTACAAAATGGCCTGCCAAAATGGGCTGCCATATACAGCCCCACCCATCTCTTTAAGGATTCACATGAGGTCGAGTGGTAGTAGCCTACAATAAGGAAAAATTCCAGGTAAACAAAGTGTCTAGATAAAAATATTTTATAAATAGATGATGATTACCCAGATACATTTGTCTAAATTGATAGGTCATGTGAAAGAAATGCTATAACTCCCAGCCACATCCAGTGGTGGAAATAGTACTAAATTGTTATACCGGAGGTAAAGTATCAATAATTTAAAATTCCTTATAATAAACCAGACAGCACAATTGTATTGTTTTTTATTGATGGATAGCCAGCACTCAAACATAATTTACAAACGAAGCATTTGTTTTTAGTGAGTCTGCTAGATCAAAGGCAGTATGGATGACCAGGGATGTTTTCTTGATAAGTATTTGAATTTGACAATTTTTGTGTCAAAATGTAACAAGTACTTTTGGGTCAAGGAAAATGTATGGAAAAAAAGAACATTATTTTCTTTACGAATGTAGTGAAGTAAAAGTTGGCAAAAATATAAATAGTAAAGTAATGTACAGATACCATAAACTACTTAAGTAGTACTTTAAAGTATTTTCACTTAAGTACTTTATACATCACTTCCCAAATGCCTTCACACCAGTGCATTAGCATACTTTTATATACTGTTACAGATGCACTTATCACATAGTATTCCGTACAACTTCAGTTAGTGCTAAATACGGCTGCTAGAATCCTGACTAGAACCCCAAAAAATAGATCATATTACTCCAGTGCCAGCCTCCTACACTGGCTTCCTGTTAAGGCAAGGGCTGATTTTCAAGGTTTTACTGCTAACCTACAAAGCATTACATGGGCTTGCTCCTACCTATCTTTCCGATTTGGTCCTGCCGCACATGCCTACACGTACGCTACGGTCGCAGGCCGCCTAATTGTCCCTAGAATTTCTAAGCAAACAGCTGGAGGAGGGGCTTTCTCCTATAGAGCTCCATTTTTATGGAATGGTCTGCCTACCCATGTGAGAGACACGGTCTCGGTTTTAAGTCTCCTTTAAGTCTCTACTGAAGACTCATCTCTTCAGTGGGTCATATGATTGAGTGTAGTCTGGCCCAGGAGTATGAAGGTGAACAGAAAGGCTCTGGAGCAACGAACCGCCCTTGCTGTCTCTGCCTGGCCGGTTCCCCTCTCTCCACTGGGATTCTCTACCTCTAACCCTATTACAGGGGCTGAGTCACTGACTTACTGGTGCTCTTTCATGCCGTCCCTAGGAGGGGTGTGTCACTTGAGTGGGTTGAGTCACTGACGTGATCTTCCCTTGGGAAGTGGCGGGGATCTTTGTGGGCTATACTCGGCCTTGTCTCAGGATGGTAAGTTGGTGTTTGAAGATATCCCTCTAGTGGTGTGGGGGCTGTGCTTTGGCAAAGTGGGTGGGGTTTTATCCTTCCTGTTTGGGTTAGTTTGTTATATCTGGAGTACTTCTCCTGTCTTGTCCTGTGTGAATTTAAGTATGCTCTCTCTAATTTTCTCTTTCTCTATCTCTCGGAGGACCTGAGCCCTAGGACCATGCCTCAGGACTACCCGGCCTGATGACTACTTGCTGTCCCCAGTCCATCTGGCTGTGCTGCGGCTCCAGTTTCAACTGTTCTGCCTGCGGCTATAGAACACTGACCAGTTCACCGGACGAGCTACCTGTCCCAACTCTCTTAGAGACAGCAGGAGCGGTAGAGATTACTCTTAATGATCGGCTATGACAAGCCAACCGACATTTACTCCTGATGTGCTGACTTGCTGCACCCTCAACAACTGCTGAGATTAATACTATTTGACCATGCTGGTCATTTATGAACATATTGACCATGTTCTGTTATAATCTCCACCCGGCATAGCCAGAAAAGGACTGGCCACCCCTCATAGCCTGGTTCCTCTCTAGGTTTCTTACTAGGTTTTGGCATTTCTAAAGAGTTTTTCTTAGCCCCCGTGCTTCTACACCTGCATTGCTTGCTGTTTTGGGTTTTAGGCTGGGTTTCTGTACTGCACTTTGAATCAGCTGATGTAAGAAGGGCTATATAAATACATTTGATTTGATAAGTTAAGGCCATGCAACCTAAGTTGAAACCTGAGTGAGGTGCACATGTTGTCACGCCCTGAGCTTAGAGATCCTTTAATTTCTCTATTTGGTTAGGTCAGGGTGGGAATTCTAGTTTTTAGTTTCTAGTTTCTAGGTTGGTCTAGTATGGTTCCCAATCAGAGGCAGCTGTCTATCGTTGTCTCTGATTGGGGATCATATTTAGGCAACCCAACGACAGTGCTGTCCTTCACAACACCAGCAATCTCAGACAAAGTGTTCACTCTGGTCCTTCTGAAGCGCTGCTTGATGAGGCTGAAGCACAAGTCAGGGGCAAACTTGGTGTGGCCTGTGATCAGGAAGTGAAGGTCCAGATTGTGGTGGAGCTTGTGTACCAGGCACAACCTTGTTCTTGTTTTGGCCACTGCAGTTATCACAATTCAGGTCCACACGTCTTTTCCCAACTCCATATTTGAAGAAATGGTGCATGTAGTTGATGACTGCGCTGCTGCCTTTGCTTGCTTGGGCCAGCTAACTTTTTGATGACTATATGATTGGTGGATTAGAGTCAGGTGTGTTCTACTGATTAATGCTGAAAAACAAATTCTAGACACAAATATTTTAGCATTATTATACAATAGATGTCAAATGGCATTCTGAGAACATAACTAACATTACACACACTTCACAAACACAGGTTAATGTTAGCTAGCAAGCCAGCCACCTAACCTCAGCTAACATTAGCTAGCTTACAGGAACCTTTAACTTGGGATCTTTTGTTTATACATGTCATATTAACGTTTGCTAGATAGCTAAAAAAATAGCTAAAAAATGAACTATAATCCTAATCCATATAGTAATGTTACTAGCAATTCAAACCGATTGCAATAGCAAGCTAAAGTTAACCAAATAACGTTATGTTGCAGATTCGGTGAGTGATTTCATTAGAAAGTGCATCAGCGATGTCGTACCCACAGCAACTATTAAAACATTCCCTAACCAGAAACCGTGGATTGATGGCAGCAGTCGCGTGAAACTGAAAGCGGGGCAAGGTGACCGGAAACATGACCGAATACAGACATTGTAGCTATTCCCTTCGCAAGGCAATCAAACAAGCTAAGCGTCAGTATAGAGACAATGTAGAGTTGCAATTCTACAGTCAATCACGGATTACAAAAAGAAAACCAGCCTCGTGGCGGACCAGGATGTCTTGCTCCCAGGCAGACTAAATAACTTTTTTGCTCACTTTGAGGACAATACAGTGCCACTGACACGGCCTGCTACCAAAACCTGCGGACTCTCCTTCACTGCAGCCGACGTGAGTAAAACATTTAAACGTGTTAACCCTCGCAAGGCTGCAGGCCCAGACGGGATCACCAGCCGCGCCCTCAGAGCATGCACAGACCAGCTGGCTGGTGTGTTTACGGACATATTCAATCAATCCCTATCCCAGTCTGCTGTTCCCACATGATTCAAGAGGGCCACCATTGTTCCTGTTCCCAAGAAAGCTAAGGTAACTGAGCTAAACGACTACCGCCCCCGTAGCACTCACTTCCGTCATCATGAAGTGCTTTGAGAGACTAGTCAAGGACCATATCACCTCCACCCTACCTGACACCCTAGACCCACTCCAATTTGCTTACCGCCCAAATAGGTCCACAGACGATGCAATCTCAACCACACTGCACACTGCCCTAACCCATCTGGACAAGAGGAATGTGAGAATGCTGTTTATCGACTACAGCTCAGCATTTAACACCATAGTACCCTCCAAACCCTGGGTCTCGACCCCGCCCTGTGCAACTGGGTACTGGACTTCCTGACGGGCCGCACACAGGTGGTAAGGGTAGGTAACAACATCTCCACCCCGCTGATTCTCAACACAGGGGCCCCACCAGGGTGCGTTCTGAGCCCTCTCCTGTACTCCCTGTTCACCCACGACTGGGTGGCCATGCACGCCTCCAACTCAATCATCAGGTTTGCGGACGACACTACAGTGGTAGGCTTGATTACCAACAACGACGAGACGGTCTACAGGAGGTGAGGGCCCTCGGAGTGTGGTGTCAGGAAAATAACCTCACACTCAACGTCAACAAAACAAAGGAGATGTTCGTGGACTACAAGAAACAGCAGATGGAGCACCCCCCTATCCACATCGACGGGACAGTAGTGGAGAGGGTAGTAAGTTTTAAGTTCCTCGGCATACACATCACGGACAAACTGAATTGGTCCACCCACACAGACAGCGTTGTGAAGAAGGCGCAGCAACCTCAGGAGGCTGAAGAAATTTGGCTTGTCACCAAAAGCACTCACAAACTTCTACAGATGCACAATCGAGAGCATCCTGTCGGGATGTATCACCATCTGGTATGGCAACTGCTCCGCCCACAACCGTAAGGCTCTCCAGAGGGTAGTGAGGTCTGCACAACGCATGCATCAAAGCAGAGACCGAGAGACTGAAAAACAGCTTCTATCTCAAGGCCATCAGACTGTTAAACAGCCTCTTTATGTAATACATGTATCACTAGCCACTTTAAACTATGCCACTTTGTTTACATACCCTACATTACTCATCTCATATGTATATACTGTACTCGATACCATCTACTGACTCTTGCCTATGCCGTTCTGTACCATCACTCATTATCTTTATGTACATCATAAATGTACATATCTTTATATACATATTATCTAGCCCTTTACACTTGTGTGTATAAGTTAGCAGTTGTGGAATTGTTAGGTTAGATTACTCGTTGGTTACTACTGCGTTGTCGGAACTAGAAGCACAAGCATTTCGCTACACTCGCATTAACATTTGCTAACCATGTGTATGTGACAAATAAAATTGGATTTGATTTCATTGGTAGTTAGCAAGCTAGCCATCGAACTCCAGCTGGCTAGCTTTCAGCAAGCTTTAGCTTGCAATGAAAATAACTTTCAGACAAAATTGGAAATGTGTAATATCTGAATCTGTAGCTAGATTCTTACCTGTATACATGGATGAAAGCTTCACGGCAGACTACAACCCCTTTCATTCTGTGTTCCCTGTCCAAAATTAGCTGATAGCTGATTATAAATCCATAATAAAACATTATCACCTAATGTTGTTAGATCTTTTTATCAATTTAAGTTATTGTGAACATTACACATTTTGAATTTCTATTTTCTGTTTATGGCCTGTAGGCCTCATTGACCTGAGCTCATTCAACTAGTTTATGAGTAAAACAAGCTTAATGTATGGGTTATTTTGACTATAACAAATACTCAGATGATACATATTGTTCTATTTGTCACAGAATACTTTGTGTCAATTTAACAAGGACTCTCTCCTCCTCACCAGTGTCATGATCAAAGATTTGATCAAGCGCCTACAGTATACATACAGTATTGTTTGGTCATTGTGCTGCCACAGAATGAATTGTGAGCAAAAAAACTTTACCAGAGCTGCGAGAAAACTGTATACAGTATTATTGAAACGATGTTGTGATTGTTTGTGAGAATGCCAACGGGTGTGGTTCCCGTGGGAGAAAGATTCTATTGGGAAAAAGTTCCCGTGGGGTTTGCCATGGAAGCCAAGAAGGGGAGTGTGGTGTGTGTGTGTATGTGTGCTCAAACACACTTGCATGTGGAGGTCTGGTGTGTCCATCTGATGAACGGGCATGCGCATGAACTCAATTGTATAGAGTAATTGTAGTCTCACCCATTCATTTCTAATGATCGGTCATTGTTGACCGGGAACACCACAGGTGTTAAGTTAAATAAGTTAAATAAAAGAGCCAAAATGTTATGAAAATCATCCAAATCTATTTTGTGTGTTCAGATGCACTGGTTGGACAAAGTCACATAACCTTATGACAATAAGATTAAATGAACTACATTTTTCAGAGACAAAAACTTGTAAATTGTTCCAATTCGACTGGAACACAACAGAAGGGTTAAGTGCCTTGAATGGGGTAAGGTAGTAGGTGACAGGAGCACAGGTTTGAGTGTGTCAAGAACTGCAACGCTGCTCGGGTTTTCACGCTAAACAATTTCCCGTGTGTATCAAGAATGGTCCACCACCCAGCCAACTTGAAACAACTGTGGGAACCATTGTTGTCGACATGGGCCAATATCCCTGTGGAACACTTTGACATCTTGTATAGTCCATGCCCCAACAAACGGAAGCTGTTCTGAGGGCAAAAAGGGGGACTGGGCGCAACTCACTATTAAAAGGTGTTCCTAATGTTTTATACACCCGGGTATATTCTGGTTCCCTAAATAGTTTGTCTGAATCCTGTTTTGCTCAAAAGCTTTCCCATTGGGAAATGTTACAAGGTGTTTTTCTACCAGTAAAGAGGGCAATTTTTCACTTTTGAGAAAATGTAATACTGACTTTATATAATGACAATTTGAGAGGAAGAATTGAAATATAAAATAACAACTGTCCTATCAGTTTAGCATTTCACTGTCTTTTCTCCCCTTTTTTCCTCTGCTCCTTGGCTGAAACTTTATCAGGAATGCTCAGCTGCTGGTGGACGGTCCTCAGAGACCAGCCAATGCACCAGGCGAGTTGGCGACAGTTGCAACCCCCCTTTTTTCTTAAATTTAAATTACTTTATTTATCTCTCTACCTCTAGCTATATTCAGTCTCTACCACTCTCCCTCCAACTTTCCTCCGGGTGAATTTAAAAGGTGTTAAGCTGTCACGAAACATTGTTCTCACAATGCATTGTCCACATCTCCTGGAGGTCATGTTGCTCTTATCAGAGGAGCATAATTCAAGTATGTAACCTAGACATGGAGTGTGTCTTTGTGTGTGTTCATGTGTTTTTTTGGAAGTGTTTGCATTATGTCAAAATTGTATAAATGAACACTTGTTATGGTAGTAGAGAACAATTACAATAGATGATGAGACATGATTGTGTATGCACGCACATGTGTGTTAAAGCAATCCATACTTATATTTCTACTAGTGTGTCTGTCTATCCTTAGGCATCACTTTTACAAAACCTCAGTGGGAACCAAAAGGGCCAGTTACTAGAGGAAGCCAGTAAGCATTGAATTCAGCGCTTCAGTAAACCCATTGAACCAGGCAAACAAAGACTAGGCAACTTCCTTTTGAGGTAGGTGAGTACACTTTTTGTAGGTGAGTACACTAATGTGCCACAAAGTTTCAGGAATATTCAACACTTCTGTGCCCAACTTTGTATGGTGAGCAAAGAAAAAAGAATGTGAAGGCTTCATCATAAGTCGAGTGAGGCGAGAGCTGGAAGTGAAGCATTCATTTTGAACAAATGCAAGCGAGCTTGATGTGTTTCACCTTTACACTGTAACCATTACAGTATCTCTGTGTGCACTCTATATTGCTTAAAAACATTTACATATTGATCCATTATTCCGGACAATAAAGAATACATTTTTGTATTCCATATTCCCACACTCTCCATTACTGGTTCACAGAAAGGGATATGTTAATTTATAATTGGTCTCATCTATTTCCTGCATGGTTTTGGGTTTGTGAGGCCCAAAAATCACTGCTCCACTGCACCCTGTGGATCAAGAGGGATGGTCTCCATTAACGGGCCTCTAACAGTATAAACACTTTCCCCAGTAAGAAAACCAAAATCTGTCGCTCAAACAGAAGGGGGAACTAACACAATGTTGTTGTCGGTAAAGTCTGCTACTTCCTCCTACTGTTTGAGCGACAATATGTTTTTGTTTTTCTAGAAATCAAATAGGGAGAGTCAACAAAAACAACATTTGTCTCTGTGCTGTTTCGCTGTTGGTTGCTACTTGGCTATCTGCCAAACTTTTTTTACTCTTAATACATTTACCAATGTCTTAGTTTTTTCCCCTCACTCAACATTTTTCATCCAACTTTTTCATCCCGGAACCTTTATCTGGACATGGTTCTACAGGACCTCCACTAAGCTGGCAAAGCTAAGTAGTAACATTAACACTATAACATCTAATTGCAGTCGCTATACTCGTAATATACAGGAGAACTATTGCCTTATGGTGAGGATAGCCGTGTTGCAAGCAGTCTCACTCCTAAAAACAAAAAAACATTTTTCACGAGACATTTGCTCCCTGGTGTACAGAAAATACCTGAGCCCTGAAAAGCTTCTAGAAAATTGGAACGGAAATGGTGCTCCACCAAACTGGATATCTTCCGACTCGCTTGGAAATACAATACCGTGCAGTTTCGAAGAGCCATCACTGCTGTGAGATCATCCTATTATTCCCACTTAATAAGAACAATCCAAAATGTATTTTGATCCTGTCGCAAAGCTAACTAGCTAGCTTTAACTTCAGCAGTGATAAATTCATGAACTTCTTAGGTGAAAAGAGCAACAAGCAACATGATCATTAGAAAGCAAATTAGACTCCACTTTGAATCTGTTTAAAAAAAATATGGAGACAAGTTTTTTTTAATCCTGTGTCTCTTTACACATTCATGAAAATAGTCAAGCCTCTAAACGATCAACTGCAAACTGGATCCTATTCCATCTAAACTATTGAAGGAGCTACTTCCTTGGCCCTCCTATGTTTGAACATAATAATTGGCTCTATCCATCGGATAAAAGTGGCAGTTATTATAAGCCTCTCTTGAAAAAGCCAAACGTTGACCCGGAAAATGTGAAAAACGAATCGGACTATATCAGTTCTCTCATTCCCCTCAAATGTTTGAAGAAGCTGCCTTCCCAAGACAAATAATGTGTATGAAATGCTTCAGCCTGGTTTCAGTCAGGTGTGTTAGCTGGGACTGGGGCAAAAGTGTGACACCAATCAGGCCCCCGAGGACTGGAGTTGCCCAGGCCTTATCTTATCTGTCGGAAAGATAAATATTTGTCTCTGTGGATGGTTTGTCTTCTGGCAAATAAATTGTAACTTTGGCATTCCTCAAGGTTCTGTTTTCGGACCACTATTGATTTATTTCACTATATATTCTACCTCTTGGTGATGTCATTCGGAAACACAATGTCAACTTTGACTGCTATCCAGACGACACACAGCTCTACATTTCGTTGAAACATGGTGAAGCCCCAAAATGGCCTGCCCTGGAAGCCTGTTTCAGAAATGAGGAAGTGGACGGTGACAAATTACTTTTAAATTTAGATGCTAGTTCTAGTTCCCAAGAAACAAAGAGATCTGCTGATGACTTTCGGAGCCATCCGAAATTAATCTGACAATTAATCTTGTACAGTCATCTCAAATAAAACTGTGAAGGACCTCAGCATTACTGGACCCCAAAATCAGATGCTTATTTGTCCAAAAATGATGCAGAATAGATCATTCTAGATTAGGTTTATGCAATAATCTACAGTGCCTTGCGAAAGTATTCGGACCCCTTGAACTTTGCGACCTTTTGCCACATTTCAGGCTTCAAACATTAAGATATGAGTCTCTCAGTCTCCAGTATCTATGCTCCAATATAGTCTATGTGCCGGGGGGCTAGGGTAAGTCTGTTATGTCTTTTGTCATTCTCCTGTCTTATCTGGTGTCCTGGGTGAATTTAAGTATGCTCCCTCTAATTCTCTCTCTCTCACTCCCCTCCTGGAGGACCTGAGCCCTAGGATCATGCCTCAGGACTACCTGGCCTCATGACTCCTGGCTCACCTGGTCATGCTGCTGCTTCAGTTTCAACTGTTCTGCCTACGGCTCGGGAACCCTGACCTGTTCACTGTACAGTTCTTCTGGTTTTGAGTCTCTCTCTCTCTCTCAACGGCATCTGCTTTCTCGACCTTTGAATGCTCGGCTATGAAAAGCCAACTGACATTTACTCATGAAGTAAATGAGGCATTGTCCGGGTTTGGCCGTGTAGGCCATCATTGTTCTTAACTGCCTAGTTAAATAAAGGTTAAATACAAAAATATATACATAAAAAAATCTTGAAGAACAATTCAGCCTTAAATGGCCATGTACTCTTCTAATTTCCACCTGGCATAGCCACACGTCAGAGCCTGGTTCTTCCTAGGTTCCTGCCTTTCTAGGGAGCTTTTCCTAGCCACCATGCTTATACATCTGCATTGTTTGGGGTTTTAGGCTGTGTTTCTGTATAGCACTCTCTGACTTCTTCTGATCACATGGGCCAGCACAGGTATAACATATACTGACTAATGAGGTAACAGCATTCAGTGTGCCCCATGTATTAACATCCAACCTGAAAATATAAATGGGAAACTGGTAACAATACGGCTTCACGTCCATCTCACCCGTCCTCTTAAAAAATATTTGTCATGGGCCCTCGGATTCTACAGTTCTACTGCTACAATATGGAGAGCATCATGACTGGCTGCATCACCGCTTGGTATGGCAAATGTGTATCACTGGGGCCGAGCTCCATGCCCTATATCATTATTATCAATCCTGATGCCTAGTCACTTTACCCTAACTTCATGTACACATCTACCTCAAATACCTCGTACATCTGCACATTGATCTGTTACTGGTACTCCAAGCTCCATTCTTGTGTATTTTATTTTATTCCTCTATGGTGTTACTATTTACATTGTTTAACTCTGCATTGTTGGGCAGAGCTTGTAAGTAAGCATTTCACAGTAAAGTCTGCACCAGTTGTATTCGGTGCATGTGACAAATAACATTTGATTTGATTTTAATGTCAGCCATGTTGAACAACTGCCCCTCGTATCCCATGTAAACACCAGCAGTTCTCAAAAAATGTTCTCTATGTTCTCAGTTCTCTAAAATATTCAGTGCGAGCGTTAGGGATATGGCAGACTGGAAAAGAGGAAAGATAATGGGATGAGAGAGGGGGCAGCATGGGAAATGGTTCCGTTTAATCCACTGTGTTTGTCATCAACGCTGTGGTTTCTGTTTGCATACAGAAGGCTACTCATCTTCTGTGCAGATAACGCTCTTAGCATTGTTCCCTAGACCTACGAATGATTGAGATGGGGAAGTTAATCATTGGGTTAGGGGTTTTGTCCATTTTGACTTGATCAGGGAAACTGATAAAGAGTAGACAAAGTCTCAGGTATGACTCGACTCATATTGCTATTTTAACAGGTCCTGGACATGAGATCCCGCTACTGAGAGTAAGATCCTGTTTTACACAGGAAGAAAGAAGATAGACAACATAAGTTAGTTTGTCAGTCAGGCAGATTCTTCCTGTTATTATTTTAACTATGAAAACCCATGAGTGAGTACACCTGTTCTCTGACCAAAAGTTCAAGTCTGGGCTCTGGCTGGACCACTCAAGGACATTCAGAGACTTGTCCCGAAGCCACTCCTCAAATCAAAATGTGTTGGTCGCGTCAGGAGGTCAGGAAGTCCAGGACCCAGTTGCACAGGGGGTGGTTCAGTCCCAGGGCCTCCGGCTTAATGATGAGCTTGTACATATGTATGCTTCTGTCTAGATGGGATGTGCAGTGTGATGGCGATTGCATCGTCTGTGGATATATTGGGGCGGTAAGCAAATTGAAGTGGGTCCAGGGTGACAGGTGATATGATCATTGACTAGTCTCTCAAAGCACTTCATGATGACAGAAGTGATTAAAACTCTTAAATGTCTTACTCATGGCAATGGAGAAGGCGTTATCTTGGCAGTGTGCGTTATCCTGTTGGAAAGTGAACCGTTGCCCCAGTATGAGGTATTGAGCAGGTTTTCATCAAGGATGTCTGTGTACTTTGCTCCGTTTATCTTTACCTTGATCCTGACTGGTCTCCCAGTCACTGCCGTTGAAAAACATCCCCACAACATGATGCTGCCACCACTATGCTTCACATTAGGGATGGTGCCAGATTTCCTCCAGATGTGACACTTGGCATTCATGCCAAAGAGTTCTAACTTGGTTTCAATCAGACCAGAGAATCTTGTTTCTCATGGTCTGAGCTCTTAGGTGCCTTTAGGTAAACTCCAAGTGGGCTGTCATGTGCCTTTTACTGAGGAGTGGCTTCCGTCTGGCCGCTCTACCATAAAGGCCTGATTGGTGGCATACTGCAGAGATGGTTGTCCTTATGAAAGTTTCTCCTATCTCCACAGAGGAACTCTGGAGCTTTGTCTGAGTGACGATCTGGTTTTTGTTCACCTCCCTGACCAAGGCCTTTCTCCCCCGAATGCTCAGTTTAGCCGGGCGGCCATCACTAGGAGATGTTTTTACAACTTGATGGGAGTTCACCTGTGGTATATTCAATTTCGAGTTTACCTCAGCTCATTGGCTCGGGATTCAATCTAGCAACCTTTCGGTTAGTGTTGCTCTAACCACTAGGCTACCTGCCGCCCCACCTTCTTAACGGCATATCCTGCAAGGCAGCTACTCTTCCTGGGGTCCAGCAAAATTAAGGCTGTTTATACCATTTTAAAAACATTACAATACATTAACAGATTTCACAACACACTGTGTGCCCTCGGGCCCCTACTCCACAACTACTACATATCTGCAAGTGCCAAAATCCACGTGTATGTGTGTGTATAGTGTGTGTGTTATCGTGTGTGTTTTTTTATCTGCTTGCATGAGTTACTTGTAGTGGAATAGAGTTCATGGCTCTATGTAGTACTGTGCACCATCCATACTCTGTTCTGGACTTGGGGACTGGGAAGGGACCTCTTGTGGCATGTCTTGTGGGGTATGCATGGGTGTCTGAGCTGTGCACCAGTAGTTCAAACAGACAGCTTGGCGCATTCAACATGACATAACCTCTCACAAATACAAGTAGTGATGAAGTCAATCTCTGCTCCACTTTCAGCCAGGAGAGATTGACATGTAAATTATTAATTTTAGCTCTCTGTGTACATCCAAGGGACAGCCGTTCTGCCCTGTTCTGAACCAATTGCAATTTCATCATAGGTACACTTCAACTATGACAGACAAAATGAGAAAAAAATGCAGAAAATCACATTGTAGGATTTTTAATGAATTTATTTGCAAATTATGGTGGAAAATAAGTATTTGGTCACCTACAAACAAGCAAGATTTCTGGCTCTCACAGACCTGTAACTTCTTCTTTAAGAGGCTCCTCTGTCCTCCACTCGTATTAATGGCACCTGTTTGAACTTGTTATCAGTATAAAAGACACCTGTCCACAACCTCAAACAGTCACACTCCAAACTCCACTATGGCCAAGACCAAAGAGCTATCAAAGGACACCAGAAACAAAATTGTAGACCTGCACCAGGCTGGGAAGACTGAATCTGCAATAGGAGCTGGGACCAAAGTAACAAAGCCTACCATCAGTGACACACTACGCCGCTTGGGGCTCAAATCCTGCAGTGCCAGACGTGTCCCCCTGCTTAAGCCAGTGCATGTCCAGGCCCGTCTGAAGTTTGCTAGAGAGCATTTGGATGATCCAGAAGAAGATTGGGAGAATGTCATATGGTCAGATGAAACCAAAATATATATTTTTGGTATAAACTCAACTCGTCGTCGTTTGGAGGACAAAGAATTCTGAGTTGCATCCAAAGAACACCATACGTACTGTGAAGCATGGGGGTGGAAACATCATGCTTTGGGGCTGTTAAGCTCCAAAAATGTTACCCTAATATTCCAAACCAGTGTGTTAAATGCAACATGCATTTCCAAAAGGGATTGCAAAGGCATTAATATAATTATTTAAACATTACACAGACTCATGCATGCATCTAGAATTGCACGTCGCTGTATATCCACATATGATCTGAAATTGTCAGAGGATGAAAGGATGACTTGACATAGTTCTGTGAATATCGTAATAGCTTGTCACATTAAAGCAGTATATTCAGAAAATCACATTAGAACACAGAGTGGCTTGACTGATTAGATATTTGTTATTTATGTAGTCTCAATATCTTCTTTAACATGAAATAATAATGTAATTACCACTGCAGGACGAGGAATTCAAACCATCTGATTGTGCCACCAGTGATACTGTATGGTCAAGCACCAACGGTGACTGAGCCAATCAGAGAAGCTCACTCCAATCACATTGGATCGAGAGCATAACTCATTCACAGAAACTCTCACCTGAGAAGTAGAAATCAAAGGGAGAGAAAATAGGTATTGAATAACTGCAGTTGACAAAACTAAATACGAATACAGAACTTGTTTTTGCATGGATTCATCGAGACGGTTAGCTTTTAACAGCTAGGACCGCTATTTCTTGTCCCGGAATCCCACTTAACAGACAGGTTAAAGCCTGCTTGACAGAGACGCTACACTGCCAGCCGTCAAGCTAGCGAAGTTGGTACCAGATGAGTTTTGCAATGTCTTTGTCTCAAGAAATAAATTAACAATTCCAGCGCTGTAGGAGCTGTATCTATTACACATTGTTTCGGGACAAAACAGATCACTCGAAGTTCCATTGAGGCAATTGTTCACTTGCCGAGGATTACAGGCTTCAAAGGTGGCTTCCTTGATCATGCAGGTCGCAAGCCTACTTAAGCAACTGTGAAAAACGCAGAGAGGAATGTTAACATTTTCTTAGCAGGTGACTGGAATTGCGTTCATGCTTGTTGGATGCATCTCTGCCTTGTCGTTTGTTGTTATCCAACTGGCCTATGTTTACCAGAGCTTCACCATCTGATAGCGATATCAAAGGAGCACAGCAAGAGGAGCAAGACAAGCAATATACACTCGATCAAGCAGGAGGCTTTGCACCAGGCGCAGGGAGCAACGGGCTCAAGTTATCCTGCCTCTCGCCCCGTCGATTCTATCATAATCCATGTGTGTTTTAATGACATTTATGAAGGGTGGCTCTGAAAAGTTGAAACTGTATTTTAATGAGCTCAGCAGGTAAACACTAATAAAGGATCCATCATATGCCCTCTGTGCCCTCTGAATTGCAACATTGAACGTTGAAGCAGCATTCTTTCTCTTCACAACTGACTATGTGATCATTGCAGCTCAATGGTTGTAACTTTTGTTGACAATTTCGATACCTTTTGGAAACTAAACACGTTATATAAGGATGGGATGGATGGGATCCATCCAAATCATTTGGGATTCTGGATCCTTCCACACCACTATAGTGCTGCATTGTGACAATGACTAATCACTGACCCAAGCCCAGCTCTGCTAATCCCTACCATTGTGGCGCAGAGTTGTCATAATGCTTCAGCAAATGTACATTACACCAGGGGTAAGATACAATATAAGTGACCTAATTTATGTCCCTTTAACAGCCTCTACTGATACAACAGTCGTGTCCAAAAGTTTTGAGAATGAGATAAATATTAATTTCCACAGTTTGCATCTTCAGTGTCTTTAGATATTCTTTGTCAGATGTTACTTTGGAATACTGAAGTATATTACATGTATTTCAAAAGTGTCCAAGGGTTTTATTGACAATGACATGAATTTGATGCAAATAGTCAATATGTGTAGTGTTGACCCTTTGTTTTCAATATCTCTGCAATCCACTCTGGCATGCTGTCAATTAACTGATGGCAGCCCATTCTTGTATAATCAATGCTTGGAGTTTGTCAAAATGTGTGTTTGTCCACCCGCCTCTTGGGGATTGACCACAAGTTCTCAAGGTCTGGGGAGTTTCCTGGCCATGGACCCAAAATATTGATGTTTAGTTCCTCAAGCCACTTAGTTATCACTTTTGCCTTATGGCAAGATGCTCCATCATGCTGGAAAAGGCATTGTTCGTCACCAAACTGTTCCTAGATGGTTGGGAGAAGTTCCTCTCATTCCAGTTACTAATAAGCATTCACCCGTTAAGAAAATTACTGTAAAAGCTGTTAAATCTCTGTGGATAGTTGAGGCAAAAGGATTGGCAAATAAGTCTGGCTGCAGAAGCGATTGGCAAACTTTTTGCAAATTGAGAAATCATGTGACTAAACTGAAAAAATAAGAAACTATACTATGAAACAAAGCGGGGACTGTCAGGAAGAGCTTTGGAGCATCTTAAATGAAATGTTGGGAAAAAAGGCCAATTTAGTTCCATAATTCATTGATTTAGATGGCTCATTCATCACAAAACCCACTGAAATTGCCAACTACTTAAAGGTAAGCCTTTTTTTGTGGAGAGCATTTCAGTCTCCAGTCTAAGTATGGCTTCTTGGAGAACCAAAACATTGTGCAGCCCAGTAATACCGCTGCTAATTTATTAGCAGGTGCCCCTGGTATAGGGGTCGAGGAGCGCGTCCGAGAGCATGCAGCGATGTCCCACCATCTCAGCGTCGTTTATTAGCAGCTAATAAATTCGTCCAGAGTGGTGGTAAACTTCACACGTATTTTAGGCAATGTTGAAGGACCTGAGCTCGTCTTGAAAGTCACTTTGAATTCGTCTTGAAAGTTGATAAACTTAATAATGATAAGGACTAGAGGAGAGGGGTGGTTTCTTGGGCCTGTAGGAGCTGGAAGCCGATAGGCTCTATTAATGATCAGGGGTCCGTCAAGTTGTCCGGCCCCAATGCCTCGGGAAGCCATCTCTCTCGAGAAATCCAACTACGTCCCAATTTTCCACTTTTTCGGGTAGATTCAATTACACCTCTTGTGGTGGTTGTCGAGCAAAATTAGTTTTGAAGTAGAGTCCGCCACCTGTTTTTCCAACTTTTTGGTTGTTGTTTTGACAGTGACAACAGTATCTTCCACCATGCTAATGCATTCCTCTTGCTTGTTTAACTTCACTAATCCCTGTTAGGACACCTTCGAGTTTGGTGGAAAAGTCTGCCCCAATGGCAAAGATTGCTTCCAAAACCCCTTTGTTCTGGTTTAGGTCGTCAACATCGTTGTTTGTCACGTGGGACTCATGGTGTGAGGATGGTGTGAGGAGGATGCAGAGCAAACCAAGTTAGTAGGGCTGGCTGAATTAGCAAGGCTAACTGGCCTAGCCTGGACCATGTTGTCGATGCTAGATGTTCTTGTTGTTTTTAGGAGGACTATGTTTAATTAGACAATTCATAATGGAATGAATACTCCTGAAATGGTCCAAGAAAATTGCTGTTTGTGTTAAGAGGATTTAAAACAAGAGATTAAAAGAATTTAAAAGAAGTTTAGCCAAAATTGGCAAGAGAGCAAGAGAACACATCTGCTCAGTTCAACGCCATCACCACGTCCTCCTATTACTTTTTTAAACCACCAATAGCAAAGGGTAATCAAAATAAATTGTCTTATGTAAATATCTGAGTAGTTTAAAGTTGAATTCTGAAGCTGAATGCATCAATCCAGAGGGAACCCATCGGTAGTCTAGTCCAATGAAATAAGATGATATCATACCAATAATGTCACCTTTTTCTCCGGTGAGCGAGTTTTATCCATCCCTTTCTCTCTGTTAGTGTTCTTTCATCACAGAGTGTCAGGTTAACCCTGTTATGCTCTCGTTTCCAACTAGTAATTCTGTTTTTTCTCTGGGTAGCTTTTTTTGCCGATTTTTCCCGATTTTTTCACGATTTTTTTTCCGCTTTTTTTTCCGCTTTTTCCCGATTTTTTCCGAATTTTATTCCGCTTTTTTTACCGATTTTTTGCCGATTTTTTTCCGATTTTTTTTCCGATTTTTCCGGATTTTTTCCCGATTTTTTTCCGATTTTTCCCGATTTTTTTCCGATTTTTCCCGATTTTTCCCGATTTTTCCCGATTTTTTCCGAATTTTTTTCCGCTTTTTTTGCCAATTTTTGCCGATTTTTTCCCGATTTTTTTCCGATTTTTTTTCCGATTTTTCCGGATTTTTTCCCGATTTTTTTCCGATTTTTCCCGATTTTTTCCCGATTTTTCCAGATTTTTTCCAGATTTTTTTTCCGATTTTTCCCGATTTTTTCCCGATTTTCTTTCCGATTTTTCCCGATTTTTCCCCGATTTTTTCCCGATTTTTTTCCGATTTTTCCCGATTTTTCCCGATTTTTCCCCGATTTTTTTCCGATTTTTCCCGATTTTTTCCGATTTTTTTCCGATTTTTTTTGCCGATTTTTCCCGATTTTTTCCCGATTTTTTTCCGATTTTTTTTCCGATTTTTCCCGATTTTTTCCCGATTTTTTTTCCGATTTTTCCCGATTTTTCCCCGATTTTTTCCCGATTTTTTCCGATTTTTCCCGATTTTTCCCGATTTTTTCCGATTTTTTTTCCGATTTTTTTGCCGATTTATCCCGATTTTTTCACGATTTTTTTCTGATTTTTTTTCCGATTTTTCCCGATTTTTTCCCGATTTTTTTTCCGATTTTTTCCGATTTTTCCCCGATTTTTTCCCGATTTTTTTCCGATTTTTCCCGATTTTTCCCGATTTTTCCCCGATTTTTTTCCGATTTTTCCCGATTTTTTCCGAATTTTTTTCCGATTTTTTTTGCCGATTTTTGCCGATTTTTTCCCGATTTTTTTCCGATTTTTTTTCCGATTTTTCCGGATTTTTTCCCGATTTTTTTCCGATTTTTCCCGATTTTTTCCCGATTTTTCCCCGATTTTTTCCCGATTTTTTTCCGATTTTTTTTCCGATTTTTCCCGATTTTTTTTCCGACTTTTCCCGATTTTTCCCGATTTTTCCCGATTTTTTCACGATTTTTTTTCCGATTTTTCCCGATTTTTTTTTCGATTTTTCCCGATTTTTTCCCGATTTTTTTCAGATTTTTTCCCGATTTTTTTCCGATTTTTCCCGATTTTTTCCGAATTTTTTTCCGCTTTTTTTGCCAATTTTTGCCGATTTTTTCCCGATTTTTTTCCGATTTTTTTTCCGATTTTTTCCGGATTTTTTCCCGATTTTTTTCCGATTTTTCCCGATTTTTTCCCGATTTTTTTCCGATTTTTCCCGATTTTTTCCCGATTTTTCCCCGATTTTTTCCCGATTTTTTTCCGATTTTTCCCGATTTTTCCCCGATTTTTTTCCGATTTTTCCCGATTTTTCCCGATTTTTTCACGATTTTTTTTCCGATTTTTCCCGATTTTTTCCGCTTTTTTTCCGCTTTTTTTGCCGATTCTTCCCGATTTTTTCCCGATTTTTTCCCGATTTTTTTCAGATTTTTTCCCGATTTTTTCCCGATTTTTTCCCGATTTTTCCCCGATTTTTTTCCGATTTCTCCCGATTTTTCCCCGATTTTTTTCCGATTTTTCCCGATTTTTTCCGAATTTTTTTCCGCTTTTTTTTCCGATTTTTGCCGATTTTCCCCGATTTTTTCCCGATTTTTTCCGAATTTTATTCCGCTTTTTTTACCGATTTTTGCCGATTTTTTGCCGATTTTTTTCCGATTTTTTTTCCGATTTTTCCGGATTTTTCCCCGATTTTTTTCCGATTTTTCCCGATTTTTTCACGATTTTTCACGATTTTTTCCCGATTTTTTTTCCGATTTTTCCCGATTTTTTTCCGATTTTTCTCGATTTTTTCCGAATTTTTTTCCGCTTTTTTTGCCGATTTTTCCCGATTTTTTCACGATTTTTTTTCCGCTTTTTTTCCCGCTTTTTCCCGATTTTTTCCGAATTTTATTCCGCTTTTTTTACCGATTTTTGCCGATTTTTTGCCGATTTTTTTCCGATTTTTTTTCCGATTTTTCCGGATTTTTTCCCGATTTTTTTCCGATTTTTCCCGATTTTTTTCCGATTTTTCCCGATTTTTCCCGATTTTTCCCGATTTTTTCCGAATTTTTTTCCGCTTTTTTTGCCAATTTTTGCCGATTTTTTCCCGATTTTTTTCCGATTTTTTTTCCGATTTTTCCGGATTTTTTCCCGATTTATTTCCGATTTTTCCCGATTTTTTCCCGATTTTTCCAGAATTTTTCCAGATTTTTTTTCCGATTTTTCCCGATTTTTTCCCGATTTTCTTTCCGATTTTTCCGATTTTTCCCCGATTTTTTCCCGATTTTTTTCCGATTTTTCCCGATTTTTCCCGATTTTTCCCCGATTTTTTTCCGATTTTTCCCGATTTTTTCCGATTTTTTTCCGCTTTTTTTTGCCGATTTTTCCCGATTTTTTCCCGATTTTTTTCCGATTTTTTTTCCGATTTTTCCCGATTTTTTCCCGATTTTTTTTCCGATTTTTCCCGATTTTTCCCCGATTTTTTCCCGATTTTTTTCCGATTTTTCCCGATTTTTCCCGATTTTTTCCGATTTTTTTTCCGATTTTTTTGCCGATTTATCCCGATTTTTTCACGATTTTTTTCTGATTTTTTTTCCGATTTTTCCCGATTTTTTCCCGATTTTTTTTCCGATTTTTTCCGATTTTTCCCCGATTTTTTCCCGATTTTTTTCCGATTTTTCCCGATTTTTCCCGATTTTTCCCCGATTTTTTTCCGATTTTTCCCGATTTTTTCCGAATTTTTTTCCGCTTTTTTTTGCCGATTTTTGCCGATTTTTTCCCGATTTTTTTCCGATTTTTTTTCCGATTTTTCCGGATTTTTTCCCGATTTTTTTCCGATTTTTCCCGATTTTTTCCCGATTTTTCCCCGATTTTTTCCCGATTTTTTTCCGATTTTTTTTCCGATTTTTCCCGATTTTTTTTCCGATTTTTCCCGATTTTTCCCGATTTTTCCCGATTTTTTCACGATTTTTTTTCCGATTTTTCCCGATTTTTTTTTCGATTTTTCCCGATTTTTTCCAGATTTTTTTCAGATTTTTTCCCGATTTTTTTCCGATTTTTCCCGATTTTTTCCGAATTTTTTTCCGCTTTTTTTGCCAATTTTTGCCAATTTTTTCCCGATTTTTTTCCGATTTTTTTTCCGATTTTTCCGGATTTTTTCCCGATTTTTTTCCGATTTTTCCCGATTTTTTCCCGATTTTTTTCCGATTTTTCCCGATTTTTTCCCGATTTTCTTTCCGATTTTTCCGATTTTTCCCCGATTTTTTCCCGATTTTTTTCCGATTTTTCCCGATTTTTCCCGATTTTTCCCCGATTTTTTTCCGATTTTTCCCGATTTTTTCCGATTTTTTTCCGCTTTTTTTTGCCGATTTTTCCCGATTTTTTCCCGATTTTTTTCCGATTTTTTTTCCGATTTTTCCCGATTTTTTCCCGATTTTTTTTCCGATTTTTCCCGATTTTTCCCCGATTTTTTCCCGATTTTTTTCCGATTTTTCCCGATTTTTCCCGATTTTTTCCGATTTTTTTTCCGATTTTTTTGCCGATTTATCCCGATTTTTTCACGATTTTTTTCTGATTTTTTTTCCGATTTTTCCCGATTTTTTCCCGATTTTTTTTCCGATTTTTTCCGATTTTTCCCCGATTTTTTCCCGATTTTTTTCCGATTTTTCCCGATTTTTCCCGATTTTTCCCCGATTTTTTTCCGATTTTTCCCGATTTTTTCCGAATTTTTTTCCGCTTTTTTTGCCGATTTTTGCCGATTTTTTCCCGATTTTTTTCCGATTTTTTTTCCGATTTTTCCGGATTTTTTCCCGATTTTTTTCCGATTTTTCCCGATTTTTTCCCGATTTTTCCCCGATTTTTTCCCGATTTTTTTCCGATTTTTTTTCCGATTTTTCCCGATTTTTTTTCCGATTTTTCCCGATTTTTCCCGATTTTTCCCGATTTTTTCACGATTTTTTTTCCGATTTTTCCCGATTTTTTTTTCGATTTTTCCCGATTTTTTCCCGATTTTTTTCAGATTTTTTCCCGATTTTTTTCCGATTTTTCCCGATTTTTTCCGAATTTTTTTCCGCTTTTTTTGCCAATTTTTGCCAATTTTTTCCCGATTTTTTTCCGATTTTTTTTCCGATTTTTTCCGGATTTTTTCCCGATTTTTTTCCGATTTTTCCCGATTTTTTCCCGATTTTTTTCCGATTTTTCCCGATTTTTTCCCGATTTTTCCCCGATTTTTTCCCGATTTTTTTCCGATTTTTCCCGATTTTTCCCCGATTTTTTTCCGATTTTTCCCGATTTTTCCCGATTTTTTCACGATTTTTTTTCCGATTTTTCCCGATTTTTTCCGCTTTTTTTCCGCTTTTTTTGCCGATTCTTCCCGATTTTTTCCCGATTTTTTCCCGATTTTTTTCAGATTTTTTCCCGATTTTTTCCCGATTTTTTCCCGATTTTTCCCCGATTTTTTTCCGATTTCTCCCGATTTTTTTCCGATTTTTCCCGATTTTTTCCGAATTTTTTTCCGCTTTTTTTGCCGATTTTTGCCGATTTTCCCCGATTTTTTCCCGATTTTTTTTCCGATTTTTCCCGATTTTTTTCCGATTTTTCTCGATTTTTTCCGAATTTTTTTCCGCTTTTTTTGCCGATTTTTCCCGATTTTTTCACGATTTTTTTTCCGCTTTTTTTTCCGCTTTTTCCCGATTTTTTCCGAATTTTATTCCGCTTTTTTTACCGATTTTTGCCGATTTTTTGCCGATTTTTTTCCGATTTTTTTTCCGATTTTTCCGGATTTTTTCCCGATTTTTTTCCGATTTTTCCCGATTTTTTTCCGATTTTTCCCGATTTTTCCCGATTTTTCCCGATTTTTTCCGAATTTTTTTCCGCTTTTTTTGCCAATTTTTGCCGATTTTTTCCCGATTTTTTTCCGATTTTTTTTCCGATTTTTCCGGATTTTTTCCCGATTTTTTTCCGATTTTTCCCGATTTTTTCCCGATTTTTCCAGATTTTTTCCAGATTTTTTTTCCGATTTTTCCCGATTTTTTCCCGATTTTCTTTCCGATTTTTCCCGATTTTTCCCCGATTTTTTCCCGATTTTTTTCCGATTTTTCCCGATTTTTCCCGATTTTTCCCCGATTTTTTTCCGATTTTTCCCGATTTTTTCCGATTTTTTTCCGCTTTTTTTTGCCGATTTTTCCCGATTTTTTCCCGATTTTTTTCCGATTTTTTTTCCGATTTTTCCCGATTTTTTCCCGATTTTTTTTCCGATTTTTCCCGATTTTTCCCCGATTTTTTCCCGATTTTTTTCCGATTTTTCCCGATTTTTCCCGATTTTTTCCGATTTTTTTTCCGATTTTTTTTCCGATTTATCCCGATTTTTTCACGATTTTTTTCTGATTTTTTTTCCGATTTTTCCCGATTTTTTCCCGATTTTTTTTCCGATTTTTTCCGATTTTTCCCCGATTTTTTCCCGATTTTTTTCCGATTTTTCCCGATTTTTCCCGATTTTTCCCCGATTTTTTTCCGATTTTTTTTCCGATTTTTCCGGATTTTTTCCCGATTTTTTTCCGATTTTTTCCCGATTTTTCCCCGATTTTTTCCCGATTTTTTTCCGATTTTTTTTCCGATTTTTCCCGATTTTTTTTCCGATTTTTCCCGATTTTTCCCGATTTTTCCCGATTTTTTCACGATTTTTTTTCCGATTTTTCCCGATTTTTTTTTCGATTTTTCCCGATTTTTTCCCGATTTTTTTCAGATTTTTTCCCGATTTTTTTCCGATTTTTCCCGATTTTTTCCGAATTTTTTTCCGCTTTTTTTGCCAATTTTTGCCGATTTTTTCCCGATTTTTTTCCGATTTTTTTTCCGATTTTTTCCGGATTTTTTCCCGATTTTTTTCCGATTTTTCCCGATTTTTTCCCGATTTTTTTCCGATTTTTCCCGATTTTTTCCCGATTTTTCCCCGATTTTTTCCCGATTTTTTTCCGATTTTTCCCGATTTTTCCCCGATTTTTTTCCGATTTTTCCCGATTTTTCCCGATTTTTTCACGATTTTTTTTCCGATTTTTCCCGATTTTTTCCGCTTTTTTTCCGCTTTTTTTGCCGATTCTTCCCGATTTTTTCCCGATTTTTCCCCGATTTTTTTCCGATTTCTCCCGATTTTTCCCCGATTTTTTTCCGATTTTTCCCGATTTTTTCCGAATTTTTTTCCGCTTTTTTTGCCGATTTTTGCCGATTTTTCCCGATTTTTTTCCGATTTTTTTTCCGATTTTTCCGGATTTTTTCCCGATTTTTTCCCGATTTTTTTCAGATTTTTTCCCGATTTTTTTCCGATTTTTCCCGATTTTTTCCGAATTTTTTTCCGCTTTTTTTGCCAATTTTTGCCGATTTTTTCCCGATTTTTTTCCGATTTTTTTTCCGATTTTTCCGGATTTTTTCCCGATTTTTTTACGATTTTTCCCGATTTTTTCCAGATTTTTTTTCCGATTTTTCCCGATATTTTCCGATTTTTCTCGATTTTTTCCGATTTTTTTTCCGATTTTTCCGGATTTTTTCCCGATTTTTCCCGATTTTTTCCCGATTTTTTCCCGATTTTTTTTCAGATTTTTCCCGATTTGTTTTCGATTTTTCCCGATTTTTTCCCGATTTTTTTCCGATTTTTTCCCGATTTTTTTCCCGATTTTTTTCCGATTTTTCCCGATTTTTTCCCGATTTTTTCAGATTTTTCCCGATTTTTTCCCGTTTTTTTTCAGATTTTTCCCGATTTTTTCCGCTTTTTTTTCCGCTTTTTTTGCCGATTTTTCCCGATTTTTTCCCGATTTTTCCCCGATTTTTTCCGATTTTTCCCCGATTTTTTTCCGATTTTTTCCGCTTTTTTTTCCGCTTTTTTTGCCGATTTTTCCCGATTTTTTCACGATTTTTTTTCCGATTTTTGCCGATTTTTTCCCGATTTTTTTCCGATTTTTTTTCCGATTTTTCCGGATTTTTTCCCGATTTTTTTCCGATTTTTCCCGATTTTTTCCAGATTTTTTTTCCGATTTTTCCCGATTTTTTCCCGATTTTTCCCCGATTTTTTTCCCGATTTTTTTCCGATTTTTCCCGATTTTTCCCCGATTTTTTTCCGATTTTTCCCGATTTTTTCCGAATTTTTTTCCGCTTTTTTTGCCGATTTTTGCCGATTTTTTCCCGATTTTTTCCGATTTTTTTGACGATTTTTCCGGATTTTTTCCCGATTTTTTTCCGATTTTTCCCGATTTTTTTCCCGATTTTTCCCCGATTTTTTCCCGATTTTTTTCCGATTTTTTTTCCGATTTTTCCCGATTTTTTTTCCGATTTTTCCCGATTTTTCCCGATTTTTCCCGATTTTTTCACGATTTTTTTTCCGATTTTTCCCGATTTTTTTTTCGATTTTTCCCGATTTTTTCCCGATTTTTTTCAGATTTTTTCCCGATTTTTTTCCGATTTTTCCCGATTTTTTCCGAATTTTTTTCCGCTTTTTTTGCCAATTTTTGCCGATTTTTTCCCGATTTTTTTCCGATTTTTTTCCCGATTTTTCCGGATTTTTTCCCGATTTTTTTCTGATTTTTCCCGATTTTTTCCAGATTTTTTTTCCGATTTTTCCCGATTTTTTTCCGATTTTTCTCGATTTTTTCCGATTTTTTATCCGATTTTTCCGGATTTTTTCCCGATTTTTTTCCGATTTTTCCCGATTTTTTCCCGATTTTTCCCCGATTTTTTCCCGATTTTTTTCCGATTTTTCCCGATTTTTCCCCGATTTTTTTCCGATTTTTCCCGATTTTTCCCGATTTTTTCACGATTTTTTTTCAGATTTTTCTCGATTTTTTCCGCTTTTTTTCCGCTTTTTTTGCCGATTTTTCCCGATTTTTTCCCGATTTTTTCCCGATTTTTTTCAGATTTTTTCCCGATTTTTCCCCGATTTTTTTCCGATTTTTCCCGATTTTTTCCGAATTTTTTTCCGATTTTTTTTCCGATTTTTTTCGATTTTTTCCCGATTTTTTTCCGATTTTTTTTCCGATTTTTCCGGATTTTTTCACGATTTTTTTCTGATTTTTTTTCCGATTTTTCCCGATTTTTTCCCGATTTTTTTTCCGATTTTTTCCGATTTTCCCCGATTTTTTCCCGATTTTTTTCCGATTTTTCCCGATTTTTCCCGATTTTTCCCCGATTTTTTTCCGATTTTTCCCGATTTTTTCCGAATTTTTTTCCGCTTTTTTTGCCGATTTTTGCCGATTTTTTCCCGATTTTTTTCCGATTTTTTTTCCGATTTTTCCGGATTTTTTCCCGATTTTTTTCCGATTTTTCCCGATTTTTTCCCGATTTTTCCCCGATTTTTTCCCGATTTTTTTCCGATTTTTTTTTCCGATTTTTCCCGATTTTTTTTCCGATTTTTCCCGATTTTTCCCGATTTTTCCCGATTTTTTCACGATTTTTTTTCCGATTTTTCCCGATTTTTTTTTCGATTTTTCCCGATTTTTTCCCGATTTTTTTCAGATTTTTTCCCGATTTTTTTCCGATTTTTCCCGATTTTTTCCGAATTTTTTTCCGCTTTTTTTGCCGATTTTTGCCGATTTTTCCCGATTTTTTTCCGATTTTTTTTCCGATTTTTCCGGATTTTTTCCCGATTTTTTCCCGATTTTTTTCAGATTTTTTCCCGATTTTTTTCCGATTTTTCCCGATTTTTTCCGAATTTTTTTCCGCTTTTTTTGCCAATTTTTGCCGATTTTTTCCCGATTTTTTTCCGATTTTTTTTCCGATTTTTCCGGATTTTTTCCCGATTTTTTTACGATTTTTCCCGATTTTTTCCAGATTTTTTTTCCGATTTTTCCCGATTTTTTCCGATTTTTCTCGATTTTTTCCGATTTTTTTTCCGATTTTTCCGGATTTTTTCCCGATTTTTCCCGATTTTTTCCCGATTTTTTCCCGATTTTTTTTCAGATTTTTCCCGATTTGTTTTCGATTTTTCCCGATTTTTTCCCGATTTTTTTCCGATTTTTTCCCGATTTTTTTCCCGATTTTTTTCCGATTTTTCCCGATTTTTTCCCGATTTTTTCAGATTTTTCCCGATTTTTTCCCGATTTTTTTCAGATTTTTCCCGATTTTTTCCGCTTTTTTTTCCGCTTTTTTTGCCGATTTTTCCCGATTTTTTCCCGATTTTTCCCCGATTTTTTCCGATTTTTCCCCGATTTTTTTCCGATTTTTCCCGATTTTTTCCGCTTTTTTTTCCGCTTTTTTTGCCGATTTTTCCCGATTTTTTCACGATTTTTTTTCCGATTTTTGCCGATTTTTTCCCGATTTTTTTCCGATTTTTTTTCCGATTTTTCCGGATTTTTTCCCGATTTTTTTCCGATTTTTCCCGATTTTTTCCAGATTTTTTTTCCGATTTTTCCCGATTTTTTCCCGATTTTTCCCCGATTTTTTTCCCGATTTTTTTCCGATTTTTCCCGATTTTTCCCCGATTTTTTTCCGATTTTTCCCGATTTTTTCCGAATTTTTTTCCGCTTTTTTTGCCGATTTTTGCCGATTTTTTCCCGATTTTTTCCGATTTTGTTGACGATTTTTCCGGATTTTTTCCCGATTTTTTTCCGATTTTTCCCGATTTTTTCCCGATTTTTCCCCGATTTTTTCCCGATTTTTTCCGATTTTTTTTCCGATTTTTCCCGATTTTTCCCGATTTTTTTCAGATTTTTTCCCGATTTTTTCCCGATTTTTTCCCGATTTTCCCCGATTTTTTCCCGATTTTTTTCCGATTTTTCCCGATTTTCCCCCGATTTTTTTCAGATTTTTCCCGATTTTTTCCGCTTTTTTTCCGCTTTTTTTGCCGATTTTTCCCGATTTTTTCCCGATTTTCCCCGATTTTTTCCGATTTTTTCCCGATTTTTTTCCGATTTTTCCCGATTTTTTCCGATTTTTTTTCCGCTTTTTTTGCCGATTTATCCCGATTTTTTCACGATTTTTTTCTGATTTTTTTTCCGATTTTTCCCGATTTTTTCCCGATTTTTTTTCCGATTTTTCCCGATTTTTCCCCGATTTTTTCCCGATTTTTTTCCGATTTTTCCCGATTTTTCCCGATTTTTCCCCGATTTTTTTCCGATTTTTCCCGATTTTTTCCGAATTTTATTCCGCTTTTTTTACCGCTTTTTGCCGATTTTTTGCCGATTTTTTTCCGATTTTTTTTCCGATTTTTCCGGATTTTTTCCCGATTTTTTTCCGATTTTTCCCAATTTTTTCCCGATTTTTCCCGATTTTTTCCCGATTTTTTTCCGATTTTTCCCGATTTTTTTCCGATTTTTCTCGATTTTTTCCGAATTTTTTTCCGCTTTTTTTGCCGATTTTTCCCGATTTTTTCACGATTTTTTTTCCGCTTTTTTTTCCGCTTTTTCCCGATTTTTTCCGAATTTTATTCCGCTTTTTTTACCGATTTTTGCCGATTTTTTGCCGATTTTTTTCCGATTTTTTTTCCGATTTTTCCGGATTTTTTCCCGATTTTTTTCCGATTTTTCCCGATTTTTTTCCGATTTTTCCCGATTTTTCCCGATTTTTCCCGATTTTTTCACGATTTTTTTTCCGATTTTTCCCGATTTTTTTCCCCTTTTTTTCCGCTTTTTTTCCGCTTTTTTGCCGATTTTTCCCCGATTTTTTTTCCCGATTTTTTTCCGATTTTTCCCGATTTTTCCCAGATTTTTTTCCGATTTTTCCCGATTTTTTCCGAATTTTTTTCCGCTTTTTTTGCCAATTTTTACCGATTTTTTCCCGATTTTTTTCCGATTTTTTTTCCGATTTTTCCGGATTTTTTCCCGATTTTTTTCCGATTTTTCCCGATTTTTTCCGATTTTTCCCGATTTTTCCCGATTTTTCCCCGATTTTTTTCCGATTTTTCCCGATTTTTTCCGATTTTTTTCCGCTTTTTTTTGCGATTTTTCCCGATTTTTCCCCGATTTTTTCCCGATTTTTTTCCGATTTTTCCCGATTTTTCCCGATTTTTTCCGATTTTTTTTCCGATTTTTTTGCCGATTTATCCCGATTTTTTCACGATTTTTTTCTGATTTTTTTTCCGATTTTTCCCGATTTTTTCCCGATTTTTTTTCCGATTTTTTCCGATTTTTCCCCGATTTTTTCCCGATTTTTTTCAGATTTTTCCCGATTTTTCCCGATTTTTCCCCGATTTTTTTCCGATTTTTCCCGATTTTTTCCGAATTTTTTTCCGATTTTTTTTTCCGATTTTTTTCGATTTTTTCCCGATTTTTTTCCGATTTTTTTTCCGATTTTTCCGGATTTTTTCCCGATTTTTTTCCGATTTTTCCCGATTTTTTCCCGATTTTTCCCCGATTTTTTCCCGATTTTTTCACGATTTTTTTTCCGATTTTTGCCGATTTTTTCCGCTTTTTTCCGCTTTTTTGCCGATTTTTCACGATTTTTTCCCGATTTTTTCCCGATTTTTTTCCGATTTTTTTTCCGATTTTTCCCGATTTTTTTTTCGATTTTTCCCGATTTTTTCCCGATTTTTTTCAGATTTTTTCCCGATTTTTTCCCGATTTTTTCCCGATTTTTCCCCGATTTTTTTCCCGATTTTTTTCCGATTTTTCCCGATTTTTCCCCGATTTTTTTCCGATTTTTCCCGATTTTTCCGAATTTTTTTCCGCTTTTTTTGCCGATTTTTGCCGATTTTTTCCCGATTTTTTTCCGATTTTTTTTCCGATTTTTCCGGATTTTTTCCCGATTTTTTTCCGATTTTTCCCGATTTTTTCCCGATTTTTCCAGATTTTTTCCCGATTTTTTTTCCGATTTTTCCCGATTTTTTCCCGATTTTCTTTCCGATTTTTCCCGATTTTTCCCCGATTTTTTCCCGATTTTTTTCCGATTTTTACCGATTTTTCCCGATTTTTCCCCGATTTTTTTCCGATTTTTCCCGATTTTTTCCGATTTTTTTCCGCTTTTTTTTGCCGATTTTTCCCGATTTTTCCCGATTTTTTTCCGATTTTTTTTCCGATTTTTCCCGATTTTTTCCCGATTTTTTTTCCGATTTTTCCAGATTTTTCCCCGATTTTTTCCCGATTTTTTTCCGATTTTTCCCGATTTTTCCCGATTTTTTCCGATTTTTTTTCCGATTTTTTTGCCGATTTATCCCGATTTTTTCACGATTTTTTTCTGATTTTTTTTCCGATTTTTCCCGATTTTTTCCCGATTTTTTTTCTTATTTTTTCCGATTTTTCCCCGATTTTTTTCCGATTTTTCCCGATTTTTTCCCGATTTTTCCCCGATTTTTTCCCGATTTTTTTCCGATTTTTTTTCCGATTTTTCCCGATTTTTTTTCCGATTTTTCCCGATTTTTCCCGATTTTTCCCGATTTTTTCACGATTTTTTTTCAGATTTTTTCCCGATTTTTTTCCGATTTTTCCCGATTTTTTCCGAATTTTTTTCCGCTTTTTTTGCCAATTTTTGCCGATTTTTTCCCGATTTTTTTCCGATTTTTTTTCCGATTTTTCCGGATTTTTTCCCGATTTTTTTCCGATTTTTCCCGATTTTTTCACGATTTTTTTTCCGATTTTTCCCGATTTTTTCCGCTTTTTTTTCCGCTTTTTTTGCCGATTTTTCCCGATTTTTTCCCGATTTTTTCCCGATTTTTTTCAGATTTTTTCCCGATTTTTTCCCGATTTTTCCCCGATTTTTTTCCCGATTTTTTTCCGATTTTTCCCGATTTTTCCCCGATTTTTTTCCGATTTTTCCCGATTTTTTCCGAATTTTTTTCCGCTTTTTTTGCCGATTTTTGCCGATTTTTTCCCGATTTTTTTCCGATTTTTTTTCCGATTTTTCCGGATTTTTTCCCGATTTTTTTCCGATTTTTCCCGATTTTTTCCCGATTTTTCCCGATTTTTTCCGGATTTTTTTTCCGATTTTTCCCGATTTGTTTTCGATTTTTCCCGATTTTTTTCCGATTTTTTTTCCGATTTTTCCCGATTTTTTTTTCGATTTTTCCCGATTTTTTCCCGATTTTTTTCAGATTTTTTCCCGATTTTTTCCCGATTTTTTCCCGATTTTTCCCCGATTTTTTTCCCGATTTTTTTCCGATTTTTCCCGATTTGTTTTCGATTTTTCCCGATTTTTTTCCGATTTTTTTTCCGATTTTTCCCGATTTTTTTTTCGATTTTTCCCGATTTTTTCCCGATTTTTTTCAGATTTTTTCCCGATTTTTTCCCGATTTTTTCCCGATTTTTCCCCGATTTTTTTCCCGATTTTTTCCGATTTTTTTTCCGATTTTTTTGCCGATTTATCCCGATTTTTTCACGATTTTTTTCTGATTTTTTTTCCGATTTTTCCCGATTTTTTCCCGATTTTTTTTCTTATTTTTTCCGATTTTTCCCCGATTTTTTCCCGATTTTTTTCCGATTTTTCCCGATTTTTCGCGATTTTTCCCCGATTTTTTTCCGATTTTTCCCGATTTTTTCCGAATTTTTTTCCGCTTTTTTTGCCGATTTTTGCCGATTTTTTCCCGATTTTTTTCCGATTTTTTTTCCGATTTTTCCGGATTTTTTCCCGATTTTTTTTCCGATTTTTCCCGATTTTTTCCCGATTTTTCCCCGATTTTTTCCCGATTTTTTTCCGATTTTTTTTCCGATTTTTCCCGATTTTTTTTCCGATTTTTCCCGATTTTTCCCGATTTTTCCCGATTTTTTCACGATTTTTTTTCAGATTTTTTCCCGATTTTTTTCCGATTTTTCCCGATTTTTTCCGAATTTTTTTCCGCTTTTTTTGCCAATTTTTGCCGATTTTTTCCCGATTTTTTTCCGATTTTTTTTCCGATTTTTCCGGATTTTTTCCCGATTTTTTTCCGATTTTTCCCGATTTTTTCACGATTTTTTTTCCGATTTTTCCCGATTTTTTCCGCTTTTTTTTCCGCTTTTTTTGCCGATTTTTCCCGATTTTTTCCCGATTTTTTCCCGATTTTTTTCAGATTTTTTCCCGATTTTTTCCCGATTTTTTCCCGATTTTTCCCCGATTTTTTTCCCGATTTTTTTCCGATTTTTCCCGATTTTTCCCCGATTTTTTTCCGATTTTTCCCGATTTTTTCCGAATTTTTTTCCGCTTTTTTTGCCGATTTTTGCCGATTTTTTCCCGATTTTTTTCCGATTTTTTTTCCGATTTTTCCGGATTTTTTCCCGATTTTTTTCCGATTTTTCCCGATTTTTTCCCGATTTTTCCCGATTTTTCCGGATTTTTTTTCCGATTTTTCCCGATTTGTTTTCGATTTTTCCCGATTTTTTTCCGATTTTTTTTCCGATTTTTCCCGATTTTTTTTTCGATTTTTCCCGATTTTTTCCCGATTTTTTTCAGATTTTTTCCCGATTTTTTCCCGATTTTTTCCCGATTTTTCCCCGATTTTTTTCCCGATTTTTTTCCGATTTTTCCCGATTTTTCCCCGATTTTTTGCCGATTTTTGCCGATTTTTTCCCGATTTTTTTCCGATTTTTTTTCCGATTTTTCCGGATTTTTTCCCGATTTTTTTCCGATTTTTCCCGATTTTTTCCCGATTTTTCCAGATTTTTTCCAGATTTTTTTTCCGATTTTTCCCGATTTTTCCCCGATTTTTTCCCGATTTTTTTCCGATTTTTCCCGATTTTTCCCGATTTTTTCCGATTTTTTTTCCGATTTTTTTGCCGATTTATCCCGATTTTTTCACGATTTTTTTCTGATTTTTTTTCCGATTTTTCCCGATTTTTTCCCGATTTTTTTTCTGATTTTTTCCGATTTTTCCCCGATTTTTTCCCGATTTTTTTCCGATTTTTCCCGATTTTTCGCGATTTTTCCCCGATTTTTTTCCGATTTTTCCCGATTTTTTCCGAATTTTTTTCCGCTTTTTTTTGCCGATTTTTGCCGATTTTTTCCCGATTTTTTTCCGATTTTTTTTCCGATTTTTCCCGATTTTTTCCCGATTTTTTTCCGATTTTTCCCGATTTTTTCCCGATTTTTCCCCGATTTTTTCCCGATTTTTTTCCGATTTTTTTTCCGATTTTTCCCGATTTTTTTTCCGATTTTTTTTCCGATTTTTCCGGATTTTTTCCCGATTTTTTTCCGATTTTTCCCGATTTTTTCCCGATTTTTCCCCGATTTTTTCCCGATTTTTTTCCGATTTTTTTTCCGATTTTTCCGGATTTTTTCCCGATTTTTTTTCCGATTTTTCCCGATTTTTTCCCGATTTTTCCCCGATTTTTTCCCGATTTTTTTCCGATTTTTTTCCGATTTTTCCCGATTTTTTTTCCGATTTTTCCCGATTTTTCCCGATTTTTCCCGATTTTTTCACGATTTTTTTTCAGATTTTTTCCCGATTTTTTTCCGATTTTTCCCGATTTTTTCCGAATTTTTTTCCGCTTTTTTTGCCAATTTTTGCCGATTTTTTCCCGATTTTTTCCCGATTTTTCCCGATTTTTCCCCGATTTTTTTCCGATTTTTCCCGATTTTTCCCGATTTTTTCACGATTTTTTTCCCGATTTTTCCCGATTTTTTCCGCTTTTTTTCCGCTTTTTTTGCCGATTTTTCCCGATTTTTTCCCGATTTTTTCCCGATTTTTTTCCGATTTTTTTTCCGATTTTTCCCGATTTTTTTTTCGATTTTTCCCGATTTTTTCCCGATTTTTTTCAGATTTTTTCCCGATTTTTTCCCGATTTTTTCCCGATTTTTCCCCGATTTTTTTCCCGATTTTTTTCCGATTTTTCCCGATTTTTCCCCGATTTTTTTCCGATTTTTCCCGATTTTTTCCGAATTTTTTCCCGCTTTTTTTGCCGATTTTTGCCGATTTTTTGCCGATTTTTTTCCGATTTTTTTTCCGATTTTTCCGGATTTTTTTCCCGATTTTTTTCCGATTTTTCCCGATTTTTTCCCGATTTTTCCCGATTTTTTCCCGATTTTTTTTCCGATTTTTCCCGATTTTTTTCCGATTTTTCTCGATTTTTTCCGCTTTTTTTTCCGATTTTTCCCGATTTTTTCCCGATTTTTCCCGATTTTTTCCCGATTTTTTTGCCGATTTTTCCCGATTTTTTCACGATTTTTTTTCCGATTTTTCCCGATTTTTTCCGCTTTTTTTTCCGCTTTTTTTTCCGCTTTTTCCCGATTTTTTCCCGATTTTTCCCCGATTTTTTCCCGATTTTTTTCCGATTTTTTCCCGATTTTTTCCCGATTTTTTTTCCGATTTTTCCCGATTTTTCCCCGATTTTTTCCGGATTTTTTTCCGATTTTTCCCGATTTTTTCCGCTTTTTTTCCGCTTTTTTTGCCGATTTTTCCCGATTTTTCCCGATTTTTCCCCGATTTTTTTCAGATTTTTCCCGATTTTTTCCGAATTTTTTTCCGCTTTTTTTGCCGATTTTTGCCGATTTTTTGCCGATTTTTTTCCGATTTTTTTTCCGATTTTTCCCGATTTTTCCCGATTTTTCCCCGATTTTTTTCAGATTTTTCCCGATTTTTTCCGAATTTTTTTCCGCTTTTTTTGCCGATTTTTGCCGATTTTTTGCCGATTTTTTTCCGATTTTTTTTCCGATTTTTCCGGATTTTTTCCCGATTTTTTTCCGATTTTTCCCGATTTTTTCCGATTTTTCCCGATTTTTTCCCGATTTTTTTTCCGATTTTTCCCCGATTTTTTTTCCGATTTTTTCCCGATTCTTTCCCGATTTTTTCCCGATTTTTTTTCCGATTTTTCCCGATTTTTCCCCGATTTTTTCCGGATTTTTTTCCGATTTTTCCCGATTTTTTCCGCTTTTTTTCCGCTTTTTTTGCCGATTTTTCCCGATTTTTCCGATTTTTCCCCGATTTTTTTCAGATTTTTCCCGATTTTTTCCGAATTTTTTTCCGCTTTTTTTGCCGATTTTTGCCGATTTTTTGCCGATTTTTTTCCGATTTTTTTTCCGATTTTTCCCGATTTTTCCCGATTTTTCCCCGATTTTTTTCAGATTTTTCCCGATTTTTTCCGAATTTTTTCCGCTTTTTTTTCCGATTTTTCCCGATTTTTCCCGATTTTTCCCCGATTTTTTTCAGATTTTTCCCGATTTTTTCCGCTTTTTTTTCCGCTTTTTTTGCCGATTTTTCCCGATTTTTTCCCGATTTTTTCCCGATTTTTTTCAGATTTTTTCCCGATTTTTTCCCGATTTTTTCCCGATTTTTCCCCGATTTTTTTCCCGATTTTTTTCCGATTTTTCCCGATTTTTCCCCGATTTTTTTCCGATTTTTCCCGATTTTTTCCGAATTTTTTTCCGATTTTTTTGCCGATTTTTGCCGATTTTTTCCCGATTTTTTTCCGATTTTTTTTCCGATTTTTCCGGATTTTTTCCCGATTTTTTTCCGATTTTTCCCGATTTTTTCCGATTTTTCCCGATTTTTTCCGGATTTTTTTTCCGATTTTTCCCGATTTGTTTTCGATTTTTCCCGATTTTTTCCGATTTTTTTTCCGATTTTCCCGATTTTTTTTTCGATTTTTCCCGATTTTTTCCCGATTTTTTTCAGATTTTTTCCCGATTTTTTCCCGATTTTTTCCCGATTTTTCCCCGATTTTTTTCCCGATTTTTTTCCGATTTTTCCCGATTTTTCCCCGATTTTTTTCCGATTTTTGCCGATTTTTTCCCGATTTTTTTCCGATTTTTTTTCCGATTTTTCCGGATTTTTTCCCGATTTTTTCCGATTTTTCCCGATTTTTCCCGATTTTTCCAGATTTTTTCCAGATTTTTTTTCCGATTTTTCCCGATTTTTCCCCGATTTTTTCCCGATTTTTTTCCGATTTTTCCCGATTTTTCCCGATTTTTCCCCGATTTTTTTCCGATTTTTCCCGATTTTTTCCGATTTTTTTCCGCTTTTTTTTGCCGATTTTTCCCGATTTTTCCCGATTTTTTCCGATTTTTTTTCCGATTTTTCCCGATTTTTCCCGATTTTTTTTCCGATTTTTCCCGATTTTTCCCCGATTTTTTCCCGATTTTTTTCCGATTTTTCCCGATTTTTCCCGATTTTTTCCGATTTTTTTTCCGATTTTTTTGCCGATTTATCCCGATTTTTTCACGATTTTTTTCTGATTTTTTTTCCGATTTTTCCCGATTTTTTCCCGATTTTTTTTCTGATTTTTTCCGATTTTTCCCCGATTTTTTCCCGATTTTTTCCGATTTTTCCCGATTTTTCGCGATTTTTCCCCGATTTTTTTCCGATTTTTCCCGATTTTTTCAGAATTTTTTTCCGCTTTTTTTTGCCGATTTTTGCCGATTTTTTCCCGATTTTTTTCCGATTTTTTTTCCGATTTTTCCGGATTTTTTCCCGATTTTTTTCCGATTTTTCCCGATTTTTTCCCGATTTTTCCCCGATTTTTTCCCGATTTTTTTCCGATTTTTTTTCCGATTTTTCCCGATTTTTTTTCCGATTTTTTTCCGATTTTTCCGGATTTTTTCCCGATTTTTTTCCGATTTTTCCCGATTTTTTCCCGATTTTTCCCGATTTTTCCCGATTTTTTTCCGATTTTTTTTCCGATTTTTCCCGATTTTTTTCCGATTTTTCCCGATTTTTCCCGATTTTTCCCGATTTTTTCACGATTTTTTTTCCGATTTTTGCCGATTTTTTCCGCTTTTTTCCGCTTTTTTGCCGATTTTTCACGATTTTTTCCCGATTTTTTCCCGATTTTTTTCCGATTTTTTTTCCGATTTTTCCCGATTTTTTTTTTCGATTTTTCCCGATTTTTTCCCGATTTTTTTCAGATTTTTTCCCGATTTTTCCCGATTTTTTCCCGATTTTTCCCCGATTTTTTTCCCGATTTTTTTCCGATTTTTCCCGATTTTTCCCCGATTTTTTTCCGATTTTTCCGATTTTTCCGAATTTTTTTCCGCTTTTTTTGCCGATTTTTGCCGATTTTTTCCCGATTTTTTCCCGATTTTTTTTCTGATTTTTTCCGATTTTTCCCCGATTTTTTCCCGATTTTTTTCCGATTTTTCCCGATTTTTCGCGATTTTTCCCCGATTTTTTTCCGATTTTTCCCGATTTTTTCCGAATTTTTTTCCGCTTTTTTTTGCCGATTTTTGCCGATTTTTTCCCGATTTTTTTCCGATTTTTTTTCCGATTTTTCCGGATTTTTTCCCGATTTTTTTCCGATTTTTCCCGATTTTTCCCGATTTTTCCCCGATTTTTCCCGATTTTTTTCCGATTTTTTTTCCGATTTTTCCCGATTTTTTTCCGATTTTTCCCGATTTTTCCCGATTTTTCCCGATTTTTTCACGATTTTTTTTCAGATTTTTTCCCGATTTTTTTCCGATTTTTCCCGATTTTTTCCGAATTTTTTTCCGCTTTTTTTGCCAATTTTTGCCGATTTTTTCCCGATTTTTTCCGATTTTTTTTCCGATTTTTCCGGATTTTTTCCCGATTTTTTTCCGATTTTTCCCGATTTTTTCACGATTTTTTTTCCGATTTTTCCCGATTTTTTCCGCTTTTTTTTCCGCTTTTTTTGCCGATTTTTCCCGATTTTTTCCCGATTTTTTCCCGATTTTTTTCAGATTTTTTCCCGATTTTTTCCCGATTTTTTCCCGATTTTTTCCCCGATTTTTTTCCCGATTTTTTTCCGATTTTTCCCGATTTTTCCCCGATTTTTTTCCGATTTTTCCCGATTTTTTCCGAATTTTTTTCCGCTTTTTTTGCCGATTTTTGCCGATTTTTTCCCGATTTTTTTCCGATTTTTTTTCCGATTTTTCCGGATTTTTTCCCGATTTTTTTCCGATTTTTCCCGTTTTTTTCCCGATTTTTCCCGATTTTTTCCGGATTTTTTTTCCGATTTTTCCCGATTTGTTTTCGATTTTTCCCGATTTTTTTCCGATTTTTTTTCCGATTTTTCCCGATTTTTTTTTCGATTTTTCCCGATTTTTTCCCGATTTTTTTCAGATTTTTTCCCGATTTTTTCCCGATTTTTTCCCGATTTTTCCCCGATTTTTTTCCCGATTTTTTCCGATTTTTCCCGATTTTTCCCCGATTTTTTGCCGATTTTTGCCGATTTTTTCCCGATTTTTTCCGATTTTTTTTCCGATTTTTCCGGATTTTTTCCCGATTTTTTTCCGATTTTTCCCGATTTTTTCCCGATTTTTCCAGATTTTTCCAGATTTTTTTTCCGATTTTTCCCGATTTTTCCCCGATTTTTTCCCGATTTTTTTCCGATTTTTCCCGATTTTTCCCGATTTTTCCCCGATTTTTTTCCGATTTTTCCCGATTTTTTCCGATTTTTTTCCGCTTTTTTTTGCCGATTTTTCCCGATTTTTCCCGATTTTTTTCCGATTTTTTTCCGATTTTTCCCGATTTTTCCCGATTTTTTTTCCGATTTTTTCCGATTTTTCCCCGATTTTTTCCCGATTTTTTCCGATTTTTCCGATTTTTCCCGATTTTTTCCGATTTTTTTTCCGATTTTTTTGCCGATTTATCCCGATTTTTTCACGATTTTTTTCTGATTTTTTTTCCGATTTTTCCCGATTTTTTCCCGATTTTTTTTCTGATTTTTTCCCGATTTTTCCCGATTTTTTCCCGATTTTTTCCGATTTTTCCCGATTTTTCGCGATTTTTCCCCGATTTTTTTCCGATTTTTCCCGATTTTTTCCGAATTTTTTTCCAGCTTTTTTTTGCCGATTTTTGCCGATTTTTTCCCGATTTTTTTCAGATTTTTTTTCCGATTTTTCCGGATTTTTTCCCGATTTTTTTCCCAATTTTCCCCGATTTTTTCCCGATTTTTCCCGATTTTTTCCGATTTTTTTCCGATTTTTTTTCCCGATTTTTGCCGATTTTTTCTCCAATTTTCCCGATTTTTCCGATTTTTCCCCAATTTTCACGATTTTTTTCCGATTTTTCCCGATTTTTTTTTCGTTTTTTCCCGATTTTTTCCGATTTTTTTCAGATTTTTTCCGATTTTTTTCCGATTTTTCCCGATTTTTCCGAATTTTTTTCCGCTTTTTTTGCCAATTTTTGCCGATTTTTTCCCGATTTTTTTCCGATTTTTTTTCCGATTTTTCCCGATTTTTTTCCGATTTTTCCCGATTTTTTCCCGATTTTTCCCGA